>NW_004567146.1:3782775-3815634 GCF_000260355.1 Condylura cristata | reverse complement strand
CTCTGGTTCTGAGCTGCAGCCTTTTCCCACGATTTGGTTTCCCCTCCCTAGCTGAATTGTCTCAGTTTATCTCCAGGGTTGTAGCAGGGCTGGGACAAAAGGCTGCTGAGCAGCCTGCAGCTACCCCCTCAGGCAGGTTCCCTCTGTAGGGCTTCCTGCCTTTGGCTGCCTAGATTTTTAAAGGATCCGAGGGAGTTGGAAGCTGCTGGCATTCCCGGATCAGTTCCTGCCTGTGCGGCTTCCCTTATGGGGACTCCCCAATCGCCACTTCTCCCCTGGTTATTTTCCTTCTAGTGAGTCCAGGGCGTTCTATTTGGGTTGAAACTCGTAGTATGAAAGTCTATAGTCTGTTTTTGTATAATCCCGTGCGAGTTTGTATGTAGTCGCCTCGGCATCTTTATTCTACCGCTATCTTGCAGGTTCCCGAGCTGGTCGAGCTGATCAGCGGCTTTGCGGGCACCCAGGTGCTCCGGTGCCCAGGTGCTCCGGATCCGGTCTGCAGATTCAGCGGTTTTTCTCTCACCCAGGTATTGAGGATCAGATTTGCAGTCTTTCTGCAGCCTGGGCTTTACTCACTGAGCTGAGCTGTCCAGCTTTACCTCCAGGGTTTAGCGTGGGGCAAAGCGGCTCCTGCAGCCCGCAGAACTTCCAGGGGCCTGAGTTTTCCTGGGAGTTCCCTTCCGGGAACTCCCCAATCGCCGATTCCCTCTCAGTTATCTACCTTCTAGTGAGTCCAGGGTGTTTTCGTTTGGGTTAAAACTTGTAGTAACTGAGTCTGTAGTCCGTTTTCAATCCTCAATTCCTATGCAGGCTTGGACGCGGTGATCTCGGGGTCTTTACTCTGCCGCCATCTTCCTGAAGTCTTTAAAAGTTGCCTACCCTTATCTTAAGTAAGAACAGGTTTCAGTATTTACAAGAGAAGGTAGCAAAAGTCAGAGAACTTAAAACACAGAACTACCTGCTATAAAATAGTGGTATAGCTCTCTATGTTATTTCAGAAACTTAAACAAAAATATGTTACTCTAAATGGACACTTAGAAAACTACAGCACCCAGCACCATAAGATCTCAATGGACTATGACATCACAAAGCAGAATATAACAATGAGGGCATGGAATATTTTTATCTTCCTATCAGATAGAATTAAAAAATGCCATAAAAAGAAAACCAAGGAGATGAAAGAAACTGAAGAAAAACAAGTCAAAGTTATTCATGAGAACTCAGAATATTTAATCAAAGAAATTAACCAAGTTCAGAAAAACAAGTCAATGACTTGAAAGTATAATTGATGACTATAAAATAGAAATTGAAGATTCAAATATAATCAAAGACTGAGGTTGTGAAAAATTCAATAGATGAGATAAATAATTATACAGAAAGGAATGGGCTTAAATAGATGAAACTGAGGATCAGATCAGTGACTTTAAGGTAGTAATTTGTAAAGCACCTATGTAGAATAAGAGAAACACAAAGTAAAAAATATACAAACATATAAAGAAATATGATTTCTTTGTTAAAGACAATATAAGGATGATGGGTATCACAGAAGAGGGTGAGTGAACAAAACATTTAGAGAACTTATTCAAAGAAATAGTAGGGTGGCATAGGGGTTTTGTCTCAGCGCTGTCACTGCTAAGGTCTGAGTTCAATCCCTAGCTAGGTAGTTAAAACACATAAGGTAAAACGTACCTTCCTTTCTTGTCGGTTGCTCTACTTAGCAGTATATTTTAGTAAATTTGCCTTTTCTTTTCCTCATTCTGTCTCTGGTTAATGTTCTTACTACCCTGCACACCTCTGGCCTATACCCCAGTTCTACATAATTAATAAAAATAAAAACAAAACCCTCCTTGTAAACAAAGAAAGAAATCTGGAGAAGGAATTAAATATATAAGGCCACAAACTGAAAAGACATCAGGTTATCTAAATGCAGTAAAATACACCAAGACACATAGTAGTGAAACTTCCTAGTAGTCAGTCATAGACAATCTATTGAAGGTGACTAGGAAGAAGAAGCAGGCAAATTATAAATCTACTTCTATCATGTATACATCACACTTAGCAGAAGAAGTCTATAAGCAAGGAGATAATAGAATGGAGTATTCAAAATGATCAAAGATAAAAACTGCCAGCTAAATATACTTGCTAGAAACTCTTTCAGATAAGAAGGATAAACAAAGGCCTTCCTGGAAAGTATAAAATAAAGAGTTTTGAAAACTCAAGACTACCCCTATAAGAAATAGTGGGAAAAATTCTTCTATATAAATTAAAGAGAAGGAAAATAACAATAATAAAAAAGATATGCTTTGGGAAAATATTACTAAATTTACCTCTAGAAAATTCAAATAAAAATAAATTGAAGAGAATAATGTCCATAAGAGTTCTCAGAGATAGGGCCCTCCCTGGTGGCGCAGCGGGTTAAAAGCACACCACAAAGAAGCTTAAGCTACTTTCACATGAGTTCGATTCCTGCCTGCCCCGGAGGAGATCCATATGGCGAGGCAGAACTCTCCTGACCCGCCTGCTGCTCCTCTGAGCAGTGTACTTCGTCGATCTGCCTGTTCTGCTACCCACTCTGTCTCTGGTGAATTTTCTCACCCTCTGCATCTCTGGCCTGTACCCCAGTTCTGTACGAATAAATAAATTAAAAAAAAAAAAAAGAGTTCTCAGAGGTAATAGAACCAGAAATCTAAAGACAAAATAGCATTTGCAAATACTCATGTATCAATGATCACCCTAATTGTAAATGTACTGACCTTATCATCAGAAGGTACAATATGGCAAGTTGCATTAAACACAATAATGCAAAGATACAGAGATAAAAATTAGTCAATGTGAATATTTGGAAACAATTCCACAAGCAAATGGAACTGAAGTAAAGCAGGGAAAGCTATCATATATTAGCTAAAATAGAGTTCAGCTGAAGATCTATATTTTATTTGATAGAGATAATTAACAAAAACTATGTTAGTTATATAATTATTCTGATGTAACACTAAACATTATAAATATTCATCATGCATATCTCTTTCAAAATGAAAATTACAAAAAAGCGCAAGGAGGTAATAAGATAAACATTGTTAGATGTGCAGGCTCTAGGCTTTTCTTCTGAGTTCATTAGCATTTTCCACAAACAGGTTAGGGAAAAGATTTAAGAAAAAAGGTAAGTACCATCTTTGCATTTCCAAATACAGTATCATAAGTAATTATCCAGAAGAATCAATGGTATGGTATTTATACTTTGCATCATTATTATTTATTTTTTTATAGAAAAATAAATCATAAATAATTATCCTTGGCTATCTCCCCTAGATATTGACAACTGCTATTTTTTCATAATATCGGCTTTTTCCATTTTTTATGCAAGTTACAAAGTGGATGATTAAGTAAAACAACAGATTTTTCGGCAGTTTATCCTCGAGCAATGGTTTACATTCCTATTTTGAAACTAACATTTAAAGCATAAAATCATTGATGCAATTTTCCTGTCTCTGTTTTAATTCAATCATTATTTGGTTTCCTGTTATTCAGTAGTTGTCTTTTTGATTCTTAGACAAAGAGAAAAATCCTAGTAGGGAAAGGAAATGGCAATTTACAGAAACAGATGTCATTCCCAAGTGACTCATTAACCACTTTCCCCCTTCCCACTTTTACTCTGGGAAAATCATGATTTTAAGGTAGAAATTCCCATAGCAGAATGACTTCTGGCTGGCCTACCATGTCTCTGAAGTTCCACTTCAACAGTACCCAAACACAATTATTGTTGTTAATTAGCTGCCTGTATAATGGCAGCATTTTCTTTTCACCAGGTAGAATTATGCAACATACGGAAACTTATTCTGAGTTGTACTGAATCCCGCAAGATGCAGTTTCCCTGAGGTAGAGTAGTAAAATTTTTGTGTTTCAGTATTGAAAATAAGTATACTGATAGGGTTTGCCTTCTATCAGTAATAGTTTAGTGTAGGCTCCTCAGTCATGGGTGGTTTATTGGTTTGAGGTTTTTTGCTGCCACATGTTCAATGCTTTGATTTTATGATATTTAATTGTAAAATAAGACACTATACAGAAAATGGTACAGAACAAATAGAACAAATGTATAACTTAAGTTTTTATAAAGTAATTATTACCCAAGTCAAGATAAAGAGCTAGGTCACCTATCCCATTCCAGAATTTTCCTCTCTAACTCATCCATATGATAATTACACATTCCTTCAAAAATAAGCAAAATTCTTTTAAAGATTCCCTTGTATCTTTAAGCATTAGCTTCCAAATGTGTATGCCATACTATTAGTGTTTGTCTTGTTCATTTTTTAAATTTGATTTGTCTTTTAATTCTCTTAACATATTTCCCTGCATTCTTATTCTTTTATTTATAATTTACTTTTTCAAACACTTGGCCCTATGACACTTGATTTCAATCACTATGAATTTTGCTGATTGAAGTCTCTTGGTATAGTTTAACATTTCTACTGACCATTGTATTTTTGCTGGATTCACATATAACCAAACATGTTTTATCCCAGTTTTGGCAAGATTATATGATGTTATGTTTATGCATTGGGAGGTATAATTATGACTGTTCCCTCTGTTATTAGTAGCTGTTCATATCAATATGTTATAAGCATATGTGAACATATTTATGTGTGTGTTTATTGTTGTATGTGTACATATATAGATACAGATGCATAGCTATAGTGTGGGAGAAATGGGAATGGAGAGAAAGAGAAAAAAAGAGCAATTATATTGATAATACCGGTTCTGTGTAAATCTAGTGCCTTCTTATTATGTATGCAGTTGTGTTTTTTATACCTATCTCCTTGCATCCTCCCAGTGAGAACCATGGGTCTTGACAGTGCTTTTGTGTCTGTATGTGTATAAATTAACTGAGATAACAGTGGTTTATAGCATTTTTGTGTTACAACTATAGATGCTGCCCCAACACAAGTTTGTTACACACTATACCCATGACCAAAGTTACCCATAGTCCATCACAACAATCCATTGTCATCTGCTTAATCAACAGTGCACACAACATTCCTTCAGAATTACTGAATAATTTGACTGGAATGAACAATAAATTATCAGGAAAACAAAAAAAAGGTTTATTTTTTGTTTTTGCAAGACAAATATTATGGCATCTAAGTAGTATTTTTACAAGTTTATAGAAAAAGGAGCAGACATCCAAAATTAATTCATTCTTATTTTTCTTCAATTTGGCTATGTCACTGTTTTGAAATATATTAGGATCATTTGATTCTCTTTGGTTTAGTTTTAATATCTTTTATTATTTTATCTGGATAAATTTAAAATATTGAATATGTAATGATTAAAAAGAGTAAAATTCAAAATTATACCTACTAAAGGAATGCGTAGTCTTTTCATCATATTTTGCCCACTTCTTATATGTAACATATGTCATTGGATTCTGGTACATATTTGCTATTTTGATATTATGAGCAAATTAATTTCTTATACAAAATTTGAATATTGTTTTCTTATTCATAATTTGAGTATTATGTATAGTTTTTTTTTTTTTTTGTATTTTTATGTTGCACTGATGAAATCATTCTCTATCAGCTCCTGAAACTACTCATGGTTTACTTACGGCTGCTTAGTACTCCACTGTGTGTATGTTGAATATTTGACGGCTTAAGCGATTTTTCCCCCATATTTTCACTTTTCTGTTATTTCCAAAGTTTTGCAATCATATTAAGACTACATATTTATTTATTTATTGTATCCTTGTTGGTATCACTGTTGGATAAGTTCTTGTCTAGTTCCAGAACATTTTATCACCTCAAAGGAAAGTCGGTATTGCTAAGCAGTTTTCCCTTGTCACTCTTTCTTCACAGATTTGGGAAATCACTAATCTGCTTTCTGTATCCCTAGATTTGTCTGTTCTGGATATTTTATATGAATCGAATCATATCCTATATAACCCTTTCTACTCTTTCATTCAGCTTATTTTTGAGATCCACATTATTGAATGTGTCAATTCTTTATTCCTTTTTACATTGTAGTTGAGTAATATTTCATGTTATGGTTACATTATCTTACTTTATCTGTTCATCTGTTGATGGACATTACTGCCTTTTTTGCTATAACAACTAGTGCTGAGTTCAATATGTATATAATTTTGTTTTAGTTTTTTATTCTTATGGGTATAGACTTGAGTGAATTTGATGGAAAATATGCCAACTCTGTTTAACATTTTAAGGATTTGTAAAAATATTTCTCAGCATGGTTGACTGACTTTGCCTTCTGAGAATTATAGGAAGTTTTCACTTGCTCTTCAATTTTATCAGCTCTGAGTCTTTTATTTTAAAAAATATTAACTCCTGGTGGATACAAAATAACATTGTGATTTTGATTTGTATTGCCCTAATAAGGGTGTTGAATTTTTTTTTTCAAAATTCACTTTTATTATTTATTTTATTGTAATTTTTTAGGTAACTTCAATTTATAACATTACTTATGTTTTAGAGTTGTAGGTTCATACTTCTTCTTATGTATGTTCCCATGCTAAGCCCACTGGCAAAGAATATATAATCCTCCATGATAGTCCCTTGTGCCCCTCCATACTTGGCTCCATCCTCTTTAACTTTCCCATCTAGTAGCCTCAATTCTCTAGTTAGATTTCTAGGATTTGTTTGGATTTAGGTTTTATGTTTCATTGTTTATAATCCACATATGGATGAAATAATTTAGTTTTTGTCTTTTTACTTTTGACGTTTCATTTTTCAACAACCCATTTCAGTTCCATCAGTGTTGCTGCAAATGGCAGGATTTCATATTACTTTGTACATCAGTAGTATTCTATGCACTTATTAATGCATTTATGTGTCTTAGGGCTTCTCCATAGCTTGGCTATTGTAGACAGGGTTACAGTGACTATAGCAGTGCATATATTGGTTTGAATTAGTATTTTACATTTTCTGGTGGACACATATGAGAAGAAATGTTGGATCATATGGTAGATCCATTTTTAATATGATGAGATGCCTCCATACTATTTTCCGTAGGATCCTGACAATTCTGCATTCTCACAACAGTTAGTAAGAGTTCCTTTTTTTCTATACCTTGTCCAGTACTCTTTCTGGAATTTTATGACGTCCATTCTCAGAGATACGAGGTAGGATCTCATTGGGTTTTGATTTGCATTTCCTTGTGGATAAGTGTTTTCATATGCCATTTGGCTGTCTATAGTGTATTAATTCTATTTTATTTGTCTATTTGTCTTTGTGTCTATTTTTATTCCAAATGTCATACTGCTTTGATTACTGTGACTATGTTGTATGGTTTAAACCTTTTTTTTTTTTTTCCTGAATAAGCAATTTTAAACTCTGCCATAAGCTTTGATTACTATAGCTATGTTGTTTAGTTTAATATTTGGGAGTGTGCTATCTCTAATCATCTTTTTGCCAAGACTTTTTTGTCTACTAAGGATCTCTTCTGTTTTCCATTAACTGTCAGTAATGTTTGCACTGCTTTTTGGAACTATTAAAACTTTTATATGTTTGAATCTGAGTATTGCTTAATCTGTATATTGCATTGAATCTGTATATTGCTTTGGGCAAGATGACTATTTACACAGTGTTCAAATCCATGAAAATGAATTATCTTTCCATTTTTCTCTGTTGCTTTTTCTGTTTATATTCATAATGTATTATGGTTTTCATTATACAGGTCCTTCATTCCCTTGTTAAATTTATTCATAGGTATATAATCTATTTTTATGTGATAGTAAATGAAGCCTTTTTTGATATTCTTCAAAATATCCAAAATTTCTTGTTATACAGGAATGCAACTGAATTTTGTCTATTAATTTTGTAGCCTGCAATTTTACTGATTTATTGTTTGTAATAGTTTTTGTAATGGAGTCTTTAATGTATCTTAATAATGTAATCTACATATTGGGATAGTTTTACCTCTTATTTTCTTGGATTTTGATTTTATTTTTCTCTTGCCCAGTTGCTCTACCTAGGATTTAATAGCAGTATGTTTTATAGTAGATGTGTAAGTGGACATTTTATTGATCTTAGAATAAAAAAATGCAGTTTCTCAACATTCGGTAGGATACTATGTGTTTTTATAGCCTTAGTTATATTGAGGTATGTTTATTTTATCTGTATCTTTAAAATTTACCATAAATGGGTGCTGAATCTTACCAAGTGTTTTCCCTGCTTCTATTGAAATGATTATTGATTTTTACTTTCTTTTGTTCATGAGTGAATTAAGCTGTCAATTTCTAGGTATTAAACTATTATTTCTTCTCTGGAGTAAATCCCTCTTGTTCACAATGGATGATCCTTTTAATAATAAGATTTGAATATTGCTTGAAATATTTTGTTGAACATCTGTACATGAATATTTATTAAGGAAATAGGTAGTTTTCCTCTATTGTGATGTCTTTGCTTTTGTATTAGAGTAATATTTGAGTCATAGAATGTATTTGGGAACATTCCTTCAGTTTTTGGAAAAGTATGAGGATAGGTTTGTTCAAACGCACTGGCCCAGGTCTTTTGTTTTATGAGAGACTTTTGATGACTATTTTACTATCCTTTCTTATAACTGTCTGTTAAGGTTTTCTGTTTTCCTGATTCAAATTTGAAAAGTTTATATTTCTAAAAATTGGCCATTATTCCTAGGTAATCCAATTTATTAGCATATTGATCTTCATTACTAGTCTGTTACAATATTCTGTAGATCTCAATTTCTGTTTGCTAGAGTTTTCACAGAATCAGCTTTTGGTTTCCTTGATCTTTTGAACAGTCTTCATGATAGCTACTTTGTTTATTTCTTTTGAAGCTTTGAATGGTTCCTTCCTTTCATTAATTTTTTTTATTTTGCTTTTTCTACCTTTTCTAGTTACTTAAGGTGCAAGGTTTGATCATTTATTTGCTATATTGCATGTTTCTTGATGTTGGTCTATATTGCTCTGTATTTCCCTTTTACTATTGAGTTAGTTGTATTCTATCATTTTAGTATATCTAACTTGTGTATTCATTTTCATTTGTCTCCCAGATTCTTTTCATTTCTTATTTGGTTCCTTCATTACATCACAGTTTGTTCTTCACTCTCTATATATTGCAGGTTTCTCCCCCTTTCTTTTTATGATTTCTAATTTGACACTATTGTAATGAGAAAAGATACTTAGATTCATACTAAGTATTCATGAATCTATTGACATATATTTTGAGAGACAATATGTCTGTCCTTGAAAATGTTCCATATACCCTGCCAAAGAATGTAGAGTTGATTTTTTGAGGTTGTGTGCCTTACAAATATATAGTAAGTGTGTTCTAATTCTCATTTAAGGTGATTGTTTCCTTGTTGATTTTCTGTCTTGTTGATATATCTGCTGATAGAACCTAGGTTTTTAAATCTCTTTGTGCTATTGTGTTGCAGACAATTTCAGTTTTTAGACTTGTTAATTGTTATTTATTTTGGCATATCGATAGTCTTAAGCATTCCTCATGCATTGATTCCTTAATCATTACACAGTTTACCTCCCTCTCTCTTCTTTCCTTTATTTAAGCTGTCTATTTTATGTTAAGCTTGTATGGTTGTCCTTTTTCAAGGTAGCATTTGCTTATAGTATTGTTGTACACCATTTACTTTGAGTCCATGTTAATCTTTGACCTTTGGATGGGTCTCCTGGAGACAGCAGAAAATGGAGTTTTATTTTCTAAAATAACAAGTCACCCTGTTTTGATTGGCGAGGTCATTTAGGGTAATTATTGGCATATGAGTATTTGCTCCTTCCATTATGTCTTTAATTGTTTGTTTTGTTCAGAGGTTTCTGATTGTGTTTTGTTCAGTGCATAGATCATAGGTCCATTCAACATTCCTTATAGGGGAGGCCTAGAGTTTGTAAACTCCTTCAGCTTGACTTTGTCTGGGAAAGACAAACTTTATTTCTACCTCATATCTGAAGTAGAGTCTTGCAGGATAGAGTATACTTGTTCAACACCTTTTATCTTTAAGTCTTTTGAAAGCATCATTTCATTTTCTCCTTGCTTTTAAGGCTTTTTCCTATAGAATTCTGATGCCTCAGGTGTCTAACTTTATAGGTTGCCTTCTTGTTTTCTCTCACAGATCTCCAATAGTGTTTGTTTTGTATTCTTGGTAATTTCATAATGATGTGTCTTGGTTTTGATCATTGCATTTTGATAACCACATAATTTTCTAGCTCTCGGGGCTTGCATATTTAGTTCCTATCCCAGGTTGAGAATTTTTTCTCCATTATTTCTTTCAGTAATTCTCTGTTCCCGTGTCTCTATTTCTGTTCATCAATTTTATTTCTCACATCTTCATTTGTTTTAAATTTTGTTGTATCTCTTTTCTGAGTTCTCTACTTCACCATGACTTGCTTTTCTGTGTTCTATCCCATCTCTTTGATTTTCTCAGTGATTTAAATACTGATAGGAAAAAAAAAAATCTATGTATTTGTGGATGGATTCTGGAGTGTTGTTCTAGCCTTATGATATCATATTCACTTTAATGTCTTAAGTTGCCATGTGTTGTCTTTGTTGCTTACTCATTTTGCTGCTTCAGTTGTTCTTATTTTGTAAACAAAACAAAACAAAACAAAGCAAAAACAACTATCTCTAACAATAATTTAGACATTTGAAGTACTTTTTTCAATGTGATATTATAATTTTTGCTTTTTCTGATTTCTGAATCTTGTAATTTCTGAACCAGATGTGAGGGGAGTTCCCGGAGGGTTTGATGGGTACTGGTTAGTGTTGTGACACAACAGATGTCTCTGTATTTGCCGGGTCCAGCTCCTAGTCTCTGCAGTCTGTATCCTGTCATTGTACTTATTGAGTAGAATATGAGTCCCTAGGAGAAGTTGGAAGGGCATACTGTCTTCCATATTGTCCTTGTTCTTTACTACGAATATGGCTCCAGATCTTCTGCACCTTTACCCCTCAGTGAAATGTTTGCACCTGCACACTGTTTCGCTTTGCTACTGGCGCAGTGGTTTGTTGATAGTTACTTTATATGTGTTAGGGCTCTTTAATTTGTTGTATGTATATTGAATGTTATGTGTTCCTTATAATTCGATTTGTTAATCATCACATAATCTATATCCCTGTCTCTTATTACATTTCTTTAGATGGAATCTATTTTATCTGTTATAGTTTTGGCTATCCCTGCCTTTTTTTAGGTTCCTATTTAAAGCACAAATTCCTCCATGCCCTTTATGGTACAGTTTGTGCTGGTTTCTTATGTCCAAGTAGTGTTCCGTTTTTGTAGTGTTCCGTTTTTTCCTTTAGGCCACAGGAATCTCTGGGTATAGTGTTCCTCTGGTTAGCTTTTAGATGTTCCTTTGAGGAATGAAGGACGAAACCTCCTCTGGTGCCCGGTTGGTCCTAGTCAGTATTTGCTCTATTCATTGCAGTGTTCTTTTGTGTCCATTTGCTTGGGTGTATTTTTGTGGATTCGGCTGGATTATATTTTTGTGTTGTCCTTGGATGGTGTGCTTACTGTTGTTTTATATCATAATGGTTCATCACCAGTCACAATGACTGAAACTCAAGCCAGGTTGGGATAGTAGCCCAGGACATAGAGTCCAGGGTGGAGTTGGGGCAGGTAGGTGGTGAGGACTTTGCTGCTTTCGAGTACCCAGGGCATATGTCTTTTTGTTTACTGCAACTTCTTTAGATGAGGTGTGAGTCATCATCAATCACCATTATCTCAATGTAGACTCTACCAGCAGTATGCTCAGAAGCTCCAGGCTACAAATGATCCTTCAGCTGTTGCCTACAGCTGATCTCAGCAGATGTTGCAAGCAAAGCCTTTTTCCTGTGTGTGTGCATATGCATGCATGTATATGCTATTTCTTTTCATTTTATTTTTTAACTAAAATGTATATTTTCTTTGTTTGTGCTTATGTTATAAGCTGGCACTGTTCTTATCATGATGCAGTACAACACTAAACATCCTTCCGAAAATATTAAAATGAACAAATTAGGGGCATAGTGAAACAGAGTGAAAAGGACAGCAGAAACCAATGAAGCATTGATACACTTAACCTTCACAATTGAAGTGTTAAAGAATAGCCTCAGTCCCAGAATATATGAATGATCTTTCATCATACATCTTTGCACAGATACATCTTTGCACAGATTACTCTCTACAGTTGTGAACTGAATATGCCTGTCTGATTGTTCCAGGCTGCTCCATAATGCACCTTGGAAAGTTTCACAAACTGGCACCAGTTATCATTGGTGAGAGACTCAGAGACCTGGGTTTTCTGTAAGTGCTGAGACCTGAATCACTTTAGTGACAGTAAACTGTCACTTTACTGTGGTCATGTGTTTTTCTGCCACCTCTTTTATTTCACTTTCTGGTTCTGAGTCCATGTTTTAACCTGTCTGCAGCTAAGTTTCAGGATAATATTGGAAATATCTTTCATTTTCTGAGGCTGGAGGTATTTCTGTCTCTGAAACCAACCACAGGGTTTATACAACTATATTTGAAAGGGTAGGGTTCTGTTCTGTTCTTGGCTTAGACCCTAATTTCCTTTTTCACTGTACTCACCTCTGTAGAGATGAGTACAGCTTTTTCTTTGGGACTGGTGGGAGATTTAGGGCTGTTCTGAGTAAGTCAATCCATGGAGGAAGGGAGAGGAAAAAAAAAAAGGCTTCAGGTGATGTCTCAGTGGACTTTTGCAAGGGTGCCTAATTATTTCAGACTCTTAAGTCTCAGGCATTAGTGAAAAGTGTCTAGAATTGGATGTTTCTGAACAAGGCAGACTTTGGAGAGAAACTGGACCCACACTCATGCTGTTGAGTGAGGGAGAGGATAAAATCAAAGAATTACATTGCAAGAAAGGTAGAGGATTAAGCATAAAAGTCATGAAAAAGAAAATAAGATAATGTAATGAATTGAAGTCAACTCTATATTAGCTGATCCAACCCAGCTAATTATAGTAATGAATTGAAGTCAATTGAAGTCAACTCTATAGTAATGGATCCAACCCAGCTAATATAGCAGAAGGTGAAAATTTATGTAATTTCACTTATGTAAAATGATTTACATGATTCCAAAGTCATGTAGTTAAATTGTAAAATAAAACATTATTTTACAGAAAAGTCGTTTTTTTTTCTTTTTCCTTGCCCTGTTTCCTCCTCCCTCCTTAAAAAAACATTTAAAATTACTTTTACCATATTTATATAACTGTTTATAAAATGCATAATTTATAAATATTTTGCGTGTGTGTTTATTCCCACTTTTTAACACACAATAAAGCATACTAAAGATAGCCTAATGAGCTTCCTGTCTTCACTTGTCATATACCTTTTAGATTTTTCTTCAGAGTGGTACTTGAAAATATTTGTCAATCATTTATATAGTAGCTTAGTGTTCCATTGTATATAATATCTGTATATAGCTTATGCAGTCTTTATTAATTGTCCTTTGGGCATTTTCCATTCTTTTGCTTTTGTTTTTAAAATGATGCACCAACAAGTAACCTTGTACAGTAATATTTTTATATTTTTGAAAATGTATCTTGAGGATAAAAATAGAAATGTTAGACCAAAAATTAGTAGCACAATCAATTTTATAGAAGTGTCAAGAATTTATGCCATTTTCATTTTCATCAAGAATCCTTATAAATGCCTCTTTATAACTCTATCAACAAGTTATATTGTTAAATATTGTTTTCAGATAACTTACAGGTCAAAATTAATACTTTACTTTTACCCTGCATATATCTTAGTACAAGAGAGCTTGAACATTTTTGCATGTGTGTAGGATCATTTGTCTCCTACATGTGAACTGTAAGTTCAATTATTTTGCCCATCTTATGCTTTTTTTTTTAACAAGTTCTTTACATAATCAAGAATTAATCTTTTGAAGTGGGTTGAAAATACTTTTCCCTAGTGTATGATTGATCTTTTTTAGTTTTCTCATAGTTTTATGATGCATTGAAATCTTTGATTTTATGTGGTTAATTTGATACGTAGTTGATATTGTACAATAGTACAGTGGTGTTATTGATAATGAGAAAAATATTAATCATAGTTAATAAGATTGATGGCATTATATTCATGAATTATAAATATATTATCCATATCGTTAAGTTATTTATGTAAAATTGTTTGAATACATTGAGAAATTGTCCTGGTATGAGTAGTTACAGTATATCTTTTCCATCTTACTATCCTGTTATTCTACCATCACATTGATAGGTCCTTCATTTCTCCATCAATTTGAGAGACTATAAACAATCATATACTACTTTTTTGCTTCTGCTTTAAACTACTTATGGGCTTTCTAGTCCCTTTTCTTCTGGTTAAACATATTTTTTTTTTAAATATTTATTTATTCGTACAGAACTGGGGTACAGGCCAGAGATGCGGAGGGTGAGAGGATTCACCAGGGACAGAGTGGGGAGCAGAACAGGCAGATCGATGAAGTACACTGCTGAGGGGAGCAGTGGGCGGGCCAGGAGAGGTCTGCCACGCCATGTGGTCACCTCCGGGGCAGCAGGGGATCGAACTCATGCGGAAGTGGCTTAAGCTTCTTTGTGCTGTGCTTTAGCCCGCTGCGCCACCAGGGAGGGCCCTGGTTAAACATAATTTTAATCCTTTTGTCATATCATTCTCATTTATTAATTCAAACCACACTTTGAAAAACTATGTTCCTTTTCTAATTAGAATTAGTAACCACTAGTGTCACCAACTGTCAAGCATTTCTTTAATTTTCTACTTCTACATCATGTCTTTGGCATCCTTCCTAGGATGGCAGAGTATATGTGTATGGAGTGTGTACTTTCACATAAGTATATATACTCCCACTTACAACTACAGTTTTAATGCCCTTTAATGAACATCTATTAAGATTGGAATGGGCTCTATCCCTTGAGTATGTGACATTAAATAAAGTTTGAAAACTTGGCTTGTAGATATATAGAATTTATATAATGCTAATTCTAATAATAATAATAATAAAGTACCTAATAATTATTGAATCTTGAAAATAAATATGCCACCAAATGTGCTATTGTTTCATTATTCTTAAATAATCTTCTGTATAAGAATTATTACCTCCCTTTTAAATATATGGATACTGAACTGTATGAAAGTTAAACATTGTGCCCATTGTCATGGTTTGTATGGCTGAGTAGGGTTGAAATCATCTCTTTTTTATCTTAGAAATTTGTGCTTTATATGGACTGTAGTGGAGGGCTGTGCTGCTTTGGTGATGGGGAAACTAGGACAACCATAACCTGAGGGGAGAAATGTCATATTGTGAAAACAGACAAACAAAAAAGGATATAAAATAATGATAATCATTAATTAAAATAAAAAAAAACACACAAAACTTGTGCTCTTAAAAAATAACCATGGAAAATGACTTAGATAGGCACAGGTGATATACTGTGTGTTGACATGCTAAGAAACTTGAATCGCCCTAAGTATTGTTTGTTGCTTTAATATTGCGTATGCCACAATATTATAAGCATCTGTAAGGCAAATTTCGGGTTTTCAGAACTCTTTAGAAAACACTTCATGTGTTGCTATAGTTGTAGTTGACACAGTATTAAAGTGATAGTTGACACAGTATTATAGTGCTAGATGGTGAACTTAAACTTTTAAAATAGGAAGAGTTTCTTTTTTAAACATCATAAAAATAAAAATTAAAATATGGATATGATGAACAACTGTATATCCATGGTACTGGCAATTTAAAAAAAAAACAAATAATATGTAATAATCTTTATAAACAATTTATAATTAATCTTTGTCTTTTTTAAAGGTGTTTGATGTACTTTAGGAAATCCATTGTGTTTGTGTATATTGATTACATAGATAAAAGTACTCAATTTAGAGTTGTTACCAACACTTAAAATATTTAAGAAAAATTGTTTTCTTAAAATCACCTATCAGTTTTTCCTTTATGACTTAACTAAATGCAGCATAAAAAGAGAATGCTGATTTGAAGATATTAAAAGAATGCTAATTGTATAATAAGTTTATTAGATGGTCAAAAAAGTTGACATATATTTTTTATCACTAAATGTAGCTTTTGGTTAGGTGTGTGGCACCTTTATGAGCGGAGGGAAAATGAGCCAAATAAAAATCTTTACAAAATCTTAGAAACTAACATAGTTTTTATCTTTCCTTCTCTTGCCCTCTATATCACTTGGCATACAAAGGAATGTACAAATTCTAACATATTTATATCTCTCATATCTCTGAGAATTAAATCATGATATTAAGCTTCCATCTGTACCTAAATATATAAAGTACAAGATCATCAAAAGGTGAAATGAGGCAGTGTATGTAAAAGTTCTTTCAAAATTACTAAGAAAATGAAAGAAAAGATTTCATGAGCTTTACTAAGTAATTTACCAATTTGATACTATGCTATATCCTTACCTAGGATTAGTCTAAAAACTAAGACTTTAGCCTAGAATTCACATTCCAGTTTCTCAGCCGTTTCATTGCACTCTTCATGTCTTTGTTTCTCAATGTATATATTATTGGGTTTAAGAGAGGAGTGACCACAGAATAAAACACAGCAAGAAATTTATCTAGTGATTTGATGGGGAATGGCCAGGCATAAATGAAGATACATGGTCCAAAGAACAAAAGAACAACTGTGATGTGAGCAGATAGAGTAGACAGAGCCTTAGTTGACCTGTCAGAAGGGCGATGCAGGATGGTCACTAAGATGATAGTGTAGGAGATGATAAGGAGAACAAAAGAACACACAGTGAGCACACCACTGTTAGCGATGACCATGATATCCAGCCTGTACGTGTCTGTGCAGGCGAGTTTGATGACCCTAGGAAGGTCACAATAGAAACTGTCCACTTCATTGGGACCACAGAAGGGTAAGTTCACTGCAAAGGCCAACTGGCTCACTGAGTGTAGGAAGCCAGTCCCCCATGCAGCAGTCACAATGCCAATACATACATTGCCACACATAATTGTACTGTAGCGAAGGGGTTTACAAATTGCTACGTATCTGTCAAAGGCCATGGCTATGAGGATCACCAACTCAGTCCCACCAAAGAAATGAAGGAGAAATATCTGAGCAAGGCAGCCCTTGACAGAGATAACTTTGCGTTTACGGAAGAAGTCTGCTATCATCTTAGGGGCTGTGACTGAGGACAGACACAGATCAACAAGTGAGAGGTTAGCCAGCAGGAAATACATGGGTGAGTGCAGGTGGGGATCAGAAGTCACAGTTGTGACAATGAGAAGGTTTCCAAACACAATTCCTGTATAGAATACAAAAAAGAATACAAATAAGAAAAGCTGGAGTTCCTGAGAATTGGAGAGTCCCAAAAAAATGAACTCAGTCACCATGGAGTGGTTTGTTTCGCTTATTGATTCATTCCAGGAAATAATCTCTGTAGTCACCTTGGAGAAGATAGTAAGAAGGAAGTCAGAATTACATTGAAATTCAGAGCTTCATTTTGGTGAATCATTCTGCTCACTCATATAATGACTTTCTATAGTTAGATAAAGACAGTCAAAATGCACGCAATGTAACTCACCATTTTATTCCATCCTCCCTTGCGGACTTTGCCATATAGACCTATATTCCAAGTTTTTTTTCAAACTTTTCACTTTTGCTGGGCATATTCCTAATAAAATAGCTGTCTATTGTACTAAGTCCATACTATCATCTACCTTTATCCTCTCTTCTCGTGAATCTAAAACGATGTATATTCTATGGCCCATATCTTAGCTCTTATATATACAAATGGTAGTCACTGGAAATCTATCAACTTCAAACAAATCCTCATTTACATTTTTATGTGAGGCAGTTATATGGGTTTGTATATAGTCTTTATTTTAAATTTTTATATTATTTAAATTTTATTGAGGTAACATGGTTTATAATACTTTAGGTAATTTAGAGATACAGGACCACACCTCTTAAGATATATGTTACCACATTATGCCCACAACCAGGGTACCCATAGTTCTCCACCTCCCCCACCTTAATTCTATAGACAGATTTCTAGGGTTTGTTATTGGTTTGTTGTGACTGTCTCCTTTAAAAAAAAATCTTTATATTCCATATATAAGTGAAAACATGGAGTACTTGTCTTTCTCCTTCTGACTGATTTAGCTTAGCATCATCCCCTCCAGTTCCATTCATGTTGTTGCAAATGACGAGTTCATATCATCAAGCAAAAGAATGTGAATCAAACCCACAATAAGATATTGTTGTACACCTATGAGAATGACTCAGATTGAAAAGTCCAGAAACAAGTGGTGGTGAGGATGTTGAGAGAAGTGAACACTTGTATACTATTGGTGGGATATAGACCATGGACATTTTTCAAACTATTAAAAATAGATCTACCATATGATCAAGCAGTTCCACCCCTAGGAATCAAACCAAAAATGCAAAAACACATATAATGCACTACTATGTTCATTGCAGCATTATTTGTGATAGCCAACTAAGGATGCCTACATGATTCCAGTCTATAGTCCTCTGATCTACCAGCTGAGCTATGGAAGGGAACATTACAAAAGCCAGCTTATATAAACAATCAAGAACAGAAGAGTGAATTAGAAAATTGGTTTATATGTAATCTTTGAACCTTGGGCCTTTTTAAGAGTTATTTTACCACTTTTGTATATGTGCATACTAGTTATGTTCACTTCTTATGGTTATTATGAATTTTAAATGAAATAGTAAATGTTTTGCACAGCTTTTATATTAATAAGTGTTCAAAAGATTTAGTTATCAATTATTAGAATTATCACCTTCTGATTAATAAAGCCTATTTGCACAAAAATCATTAAACATTTTTACTTGTAGTATGGAATAATTATCATAATAAAGTGATAAACTATCAGTTTCCTATATGCCCTTGTCGCCATCTTTAGAATAGGTGCATTGGGATGAAAAGTTCTTAAAATCCCTGTTACTCTAAAACTCTATGGGAATGAGGAAGGGTGTACTTCCACAATAATTCTTAGATTTTCTCAAACTTTTGTGAAAAACATAGAAGGCTAAGATAGATGTAGAAATTCAGCTACAGAGGAAGTTTAAGCAAAACTGCTTAGAAGAAAAAGTTAAACCAAAACCACAGATGAAAATATAATAACAATAAATAAAATAATAGAAGAATAATTTAAAAATGGAAGAAAAGGAGAAAAGAAAGGGAAGTTATAGCAGTAACAAAAAAGTGAGGAAATGTAAAGGAGTTAAAAAGGAGATAAAATTGAAAAATCATTCTGCATGCCTACAAAAAAAATGTATTGTATTTATTATGAAATAGTTAAGAATTATTGAGGAATTAAGAGCATTTCTAACAAATGCAGTCAATACACAATAGCCATTACTAAGGTAGTAATAACAAGCATTTGTAAACAGGATTTTCTAGGATGAAAAGTGGTGAAGCTGATGTTTTTATTCTCAGTAATGGGGAGCATCATCATGGTCTTATATTTCTGATAATAATTATGATGAACAGTAGTATAGCAATATATAATATATGTGTTACTTTTACAGTAGGAGTATGTTTGGAAGGAGGTAAAGGGAAATGATAGTTGTCTAGACACGCTGAGGTATTGTTGGGACATTCAGTTAAGTTACTCTCTACAAGGTTAGAGTCTGAAAAGTGACTGTACAAGTGACTCAAATGACTGTACAAATATTTTGGGGAGTGAAAACTACTGTTTCAAGCATTTTTTCAGTTAAGTGAAATGGTAGCTAGAGGTAGAAACAAGCCATCAGAAGACTTGTAGGATAAGGGGTAGTGGTTAAATCAGCAAGCAAGTAAGATGTAAAAGAGAGGAGCAAGTAAGTAAGTAACATGTAAAAGAGAGGAGGGGAAAATGCAGAGGAGACATCAATGGATAAAGGGTTACTCCCATTCACTTTCTTAGAGAGCTGGTTGTCTATGTTTTGTTCCCTGAATCACAATTATACCATATCCAATATACCTTTCTTTTCATTATCCTGAATCTCATTCCTGATCCCTAGCCAGAAAAAAACTGATATCACCATTTTCAAATTTCTCTACAACTTAATTTTTTTTCCAAGTCTAAAGAGCCATGAACATTTACTTCCCTCTCAGCACAGTAAAAATCAACCACGCTAGTCATTGACAACAAAGAGAATGTAATTCATATTGTTAGGTATTTTTCACATGACTTATTATTTGGAATTTTTCCTTAGAATCAAAGTATGCAATTTAGAATTGACCTTAGATATTTATTGATGATAAATCATTTCATTTCATCAAGTGAATAGAACAGATTTAGTGGTACCTTCCCAGAAAATGTACCAAGGATGATGGTTGACTAAAGTCTTCTCATTTGCAAATGAGAATTTGCAAACAATATTTTCTACCATGATAGCAAGAATTTAGACAATTATTTTCTTCAACAAAATTAATTTCTTGCTGACTTATTTAAGACAACTTATTTCCTGAGTTTATACTACTAAAAGAGTGATAATAAGGGATCTTCACTTATAGGGGGACCTTCATAGCCATAATCCATTAACAGTTCATCTCTGAATCTTCCAAAGTGATTTGATTTAATTATTTAAGAATAAGCTTATTGATTCCAAGTTATTAAATTTAGGTTTACTAAAGAACTTCTCCAGAAACTTACACATTAATTGTAGCAGCCATGAAAAGACAACTAAAATCTGAACAAGAAAATTCTTCATGCATTAAATAAAGCTTAAAATCCAGTGATTAGAATGTTATGTTTACTTACGCATCTTTTACCCTTCTTTAAAGAAAAATATTTTAAGTTTTTATAAGTCTCACTTGAAGTCAGAAGACATGGGGTAGCAGTTTCACTGTGTGACCTTGACCAAGTCATTCAGAATTTCTGTGCTTTATTTTTCCTGTTTTTAAAATGATTTCATTGGACTAAAATTTCCAAAAAGTCTGCATAACTATACGAGTATGGCTTACACCTTTATGTGAAACAAATGTTCAAAATTAGGTTTCCTGGGGGTTCAGAAGGAGGGAAAGAATTAAGAGAAAACTTGATTTGGATAAATGTGGATTAAAAAGAACCTCAAGTAGAAAGGAAATAATAGATTAGTCTAGAAAGTTCAGAACTGGACAGTCATTGCTAATACAATACAATAAGGACTATCCTCCTAATGTTATTTATACCATGAAGACTTTAAGCCAACTTCATGGTCATTACATGTTTCCTGCATCTAAACATGCAATTGAATTTTGTGCAGTATATTATTATTAATGGAAGTATCTCATTTACAATAATTTGGTTTGTTTGTATTTCACTTTCATCATTCTACCTACCTCCGTCATAGCTGGAAGAGACTCAGCAATTTTCAGAGCAAAGAAGAGTACAGATTTTTCTTCTATTTATATCTCTTATAGCATAAATTTTCTAATAGGAAAAAAATGCTGTATGAATTGTCTTCCTTACCAAACCACTTGACTGGTTAAAAGTCATTTATGAAAGTCATCGGGGGCAGGTGAAGTGATCTGGAAATAGCCAGCCTGAGGTTTGAGTACTGAGGCAGCTCTTATAGTCTACCAAGTTCTCTCATGAGGAAACACACAGCTGCTTCTAGAGCTAAAGGCAGTTATCACTATATGTTGACTTACTTAGGCACTTTTCCTTCCTTACTGAGTCTAAAGTTACACATTTTTTTTTTAAAGATTTGCTTATTTATTCATACAATAGGGTACAGGCCAGAGGTGTGGGGAAGGGTAGGGTGCAAGGATTCACCAGAGACAGAGTGGGGGACAGAACAGGCAATTGACTGAAATACACTGCTGAAGGGATCAGGGGGCGAGACAGGAGACATCTGCTGCACTATGTGGATCAGTGGTCTCCAGGGCCAGGGATTGAACTCATGTTACAGATAGCTTCATAGTGCTGCACTCTAACCTCCTGCACCACCATGAAGGGTCCTTAAGTTAGAATTTTTAATATTTGTAGCAAACTACCTAAAATAACATAAAAGATGCAAAATTAAACTCTAATGGGATTAATAAGACAAAAAGTAATAATGCTTTATAATGTGATAGCTTAAAACACTAATAATCAAATTGTGTTATAAAATATAAGAAAAACATCTTGACCATTAATAAGAAGACCCATGTTATCATCCTTTATCATTTTATTGAGTACCTTTAATTATAATTCATAGATACAGTCAGGTGAGTCATCACAATTAATAGTCTTTAAATCATTCATAAAAATACACCCAAGTCATCTCTTAGTCACGATCCTTGACCACTTGTCTTTTTAGACATTTAAGATGAAGAGGTCAATAATCTCTTACTCTTAAGTGCCGTAGATTTCAGAACAGGCACATGAACAAGCTAAGAACTGATTGGGGTACCCTGTTTTTGGAGATAAGTCCCCTTCCCTTAAGATACTTTTGGAATTAACTGTAGAAATAATTTTTTTTAGAAGGAATCAAAAAATTCTTGGAGTATGACTGCAGAGGCAACAGAATTTTGCTGCTGAAAAATATGGAACACAGATAATTTTGCATCATGTAAAATAATAAATCTATTTAAAAAATAACATTGTTCAAAATATATTGACATCAAAAGATCAAAACTAGCTAAGAATTTTAACATAGTAATACTTTCCCATTTATCTAATTTAAAATACAATTACCATAAGAATGTTTTTTTCTTCCATTTAAATGTCTACTGCTTTATATACACTAATTTTATCCATTGGACATACATAATTTCCGTGAGAAATATTGACTGGTTTCTAATTATTACTATCAGCATGGGCATACTGATAGTTATATATATATATAATTATGCAGTTGTTAATAACCAAATGAAAACTAAATGTAGTCAGTGATGGTAACTGTAATTTAGGTTTGTGGGTTAGATAGGAATATACAATACCTTATTTTTTAGCATTTACAACAATTGTTGCAACTATTAGAAAATGAAATTCTTTGAATGTCCCCTTTTTTCTGTATATGTCTCAGATTTTTAAAGGCAATAATGAAAATGTACACAATTCATGGTGTTCACCATGCCTATGAGGAGGTGGATGGTTCATGACAGTCATCTTGTATTTTCATGAGTGAAGTCTGTTATATCATGTCACTAGAACTTACAACATGTCGACTCAACCTTTTCATTGCCATTTTCATATCTCTGTTTCTTAAAGTATAGATAGCAGGATTTAATACCGGAGTGACAACAAAATCCACAATGGCAAAAAATTTATCCAGAGACTTTGTAGGGAAGGGCCACACATAGAGAAACATGCAGGGAGCGAAAAACAAAACCACTACAGCAATATGAGCTGACAAAGTGAAAAACGCTTTAGATAAGTCCTTTGAAGAATGTTGTCTGACAGAAACCAGAATAAAAATATATGAAACAATTAAGAAAAAGAAGGTTCCCATTGAGATGAAGCCACTGTTGGCAGTAACCACAAATTCTAGTCTGTAAGTGTTCTTACAAGCAAGTTTAATAACTCGAGGGAAATCACAGTAAAAACTCCCCACATTATTAGGACCACAGAAAGGTAAATTTATGACAAAAGCAAACTGAGACATAGCATGGATTACTCCAGTGATCCAAGCAGACACTACCAAAAGCATACACATTTTATGATTCATGATAGTCAGGTAGTGGAGAGGTTTGCAGATTGCTGTGTACCTGTCATATGCCATGGCAATGAGCAGCACCATCTCAACTCCTCCCATGACATGGATAAAGAACATTTGTATCATGCAGTTGTGGAAGGAAATGATTTTACAGTCACTGAAAAGATCAGATATCATTCTAGGAACTGTGGTAGATGAAAGGCCTAGGTCAATGAGTGATAAGTTGGCCAGAAGAATATACATGGGGGAGTGTAGGTGAGAATCAAAAATCACTGTGAACACAATGAAGAGATTTCCCAGGATAATTCCCACATAGAATAGAGAGAAGAAAAAAAAGAGAAAAAGTTGCATTCCTAAGGAATGTGCAAGTCCCAGTAATACAAATTCTGTTACTAAAGAGCTGTTTCCTTGGTCCATTGAATTTAAAGAAGGGAAGATACTGAAGTGACCTGAAAAATAGAGAAGTGTCACTAACAGGCACTTATAGGAAGAAGCTAAAATATTGATTAAATTAGTTATTAATGGCATTTTATTTAATTTTAGGAGACTCTAAAATGAGGTCTCAGGGTATATCAATTAATGGAGTAGAGGACATCTATTACTTTACATTATCTCATTTATTCAGATATGTGAACTAATCAGTCAATTTTTGAAGCTAGAAAAGAAATGTGTAAATTGAATTTAGGTGAAAGGAAATAATAGAATTTAAAAACAAAAATTAAAGTTGAATTAAAAAAATTATTTCTTTGTCCAAGAAAGTAAAGTTTATTATGAAATAAAGCAACAGAAACAAGTGGGACTCCCAGGCTGGTGGAACCAGGCCAGAGAGGGGAAAGAAGCATGAATTTAAGAAAATTTAGGGTATATATGAACACATAAAATGGTCTTAAAAAGAAAAAATAGACAACCTTTTAAAGATAAAATCAAGAATATAATTAAGTAAAATTTGAAATGAACATCACATTCTTACTACCAGTTAAGTACCCTCAAAGGTTATTTCCTAAACATAGTTAAAAGCCATTAAATCCCAGATCAATACATAAATCATACTTCAACTTAGAATTCTAGATAAAATGTTAATGTATTTATAGTATTAAAAAATAAATCATTCATGTAAGCCTCTAGAACCTAGTACGTAAACAGACAAACGATATGAAGAGGTAATTAAGAAATTAAATATATATGTATATATATGTGTGTGTGTGTGCATGTGCATAAAAGTATTCCTTAGAAATTAAATATCAAATGTAATGCTATCATTTTTGTATATAGAAAAAAGTTTTACAACTATTACTATGAAAACTGTCAACTTCTTAGTGAAATAGATATCTTCATACATTAATGGAGGAAATATAGACTGATTCAAACTTTAAAGAAAAAATTTGAAATTATGTGTCAAGAATCTAAAGTCTATATTATTTGGTGCAATAATATTCGTTACAGGGTTCTATTTGTGTAGAAAACAGTTTTTGCCACAAAAATAATTCATCACACTTTATAGGGGTAAAACCTTGAACAATTTAAATGCCAAATATTAGGCTTAAATCTATGCACATAATGTGAGGTAGTAGTCATTAAACTAAATATTAATACATTTTAAAAAGGATTAAGAAGATGTTTCTTTATTATATCTAGTGCAATAAAGGTAAACAGATTGGATAGAACAAGACTTTAAATAATAGTAGTTGTATTTGATGTTTTCAGAGCTTTAAAATTTCTTCTTTTAGATTTTAAAATATCTCCATTCCATCATATATATTAGTTTATTTATTTATTTATTTTTGATGACGGCAAAGCTCATGGGTAATTGAAGGGGTGATACAGGAAATAAAGAATTTCAATACTTCTCTTATCAAACCAGCCATTTTATAAACTGCCAGAAACTGACTTAGATAAACATGTTAAGGGGAGGAAATACAGTTAAATAAACAAAATTACTTAAGTTTTTTGAACTTTGTACAAAACATTCATGAGGTTGAAACTTTTTAGTGCATCCCATCCAGATAATTGCTGATTTACTTTGATTTTCTGATTTACTTTGACAAGGGTTGGCTATTTGGAATGAGTTCTAGTACTCACAAAAGTAACTGAATCCAGTTTACAGTAAACACCATTATTAATATTGCGGTGGAAAAAATGGTGAAAGGAATAGAGGAAATAAAGTGCAATGGAATAATAGGTAATATTATGGGAAAGCTATAGCATTTGGAGACAAGTAGGTTTGATTCTTCAATTTGCAATTATATTTTCTATCTCTTGAACTGTTCATACTTTGACTTTTGTGCTTCCTCATTGTTTAATGAGCTTTCAGACAATTTCTCTGGTTGTTTTACCATTTTCAACGAATTTATACTAGTATCATCTTATTTCTCGGCCATATTTAAGTTATACATGTTGCAGTGGCATATGGATAATGGCTTTTATGATGGAAATTGGATCAGGGTAGTATTATAGAGTTAATAAAGTCATCCTTGAAAGGGTTCATGGTAATAACCTCTGTTCCAGTGAGCAGAACGTATTTGGTAACTTCCTAAACTCACTACTGAATTCAGAGTCTTTGGAGAAATAGAGGAATCATCTTGATTGGTGAAGATAAAATGTTCTACTTGTTAAACTAAGATAAACATATAATCGCTTCAGTAATCTCATCATTAAAGTGAATGTTGACATTAAGAAAGAAATTAATTAGTCAATTTTGAAAAGTTCTCACTACTGTTGGGTTAGTACTCTAAAATGCTTTTTGAGTGGTAAATAAGTTTTTTTAAATGGGAAATTTTCAGACTAGCTGAAACAACTAAAAACTACCACTTATAGCATGCGATTTAATCTCTTTTATGTTCTTTATTCTAAATAGTATAGTCACAATACAGAACTACACTAGGTGTGTAATCAGTGTGGTAGAACAAATAGATAAGTAATAAGTGGGAAAGAAAATCTAAAGAAACAGGAAGAATGAACATGGATTGGAAAAAGAATAGAATTGGAGGGGTAGGAAAAGAAATAATAATTTAAAGGAGAAATTAGGATGATAAAACTGCAATCAAAAGAGGCATTGGTGTAACTATGCTTCTTAGCCTAAGTTGCTTGTCATTATTTAAGTCAACACATGTTGAAGCATCATTGGCAATTAAGAATGTGAACTCCATTTAGATTTTTATATACTGTTTTAAGTACATTTTCACTGAAAGGATGAGAAATAGTAGTGAATCTGTAGGAAAACAAGTCATTGTTAGAAAAGTTGAGACTTTAAATATATGGATAATAGGTATGACTGTAAGCTTTGATGGGATAGAAATTACGGTTTTAAGAACATTCCTTTAACTTTCAGGCAGTCTTTTACTTACTCTAGTTTTGATATTTGTAGGTTTTTTTTTTTATATTTATAGTTTTAATACATGTAAAATAAAAGTTCATATCCTAGAACCCCCCCCCATTTCAACACTATACTACGTGCTTAAAATAATTAATGCTTGGCACATGAAAAGGCTCAAACAATATTGGATGAATAAATATTCTAGAAGTAGGTACTAAATTGTTTAAAGAAGCAAAATAGTAACTCACAAATATGTAAAAAATTTAATTGAATGATACCTTTTCCACAAACCTATACTTCTTGCAGATAATTCAAGTATAAAAAGTAATTATTTAAATAAAGGAAGAAAGCTCCACCCTATCCATTTCAAACATCTGGAATTAGTATTTCTCATTGTTGAAAAAATTGTGACTGCAGAGAACTTGTTTGCAGAAAAAGACCACACACTTCATTTCTCTGCCTTCTTAGGAAACAATGATGACTTTGTGAAGCTCCCAGGAGTTCTTCAGATTCCAGCTCCCCATAGAGTTTGCCATCTCTTCTATTGGAGATTTAAAATGTGTCACCCTTTGAGTGTCTGGGGACACATCTTTAAATAGGAAATGCAGATGCATATTAAACAAAAAAAAAGGTGATCTGAATTATAGTGCATATGGAAGCAGGAAAGGACAAAGATTACCTCATCCAGTTACCTCATTTTACCAGTAGAGAAACAACCCAGTGAGGTTAAATGGCTAGTCAGTGAGTTTATACTTTCACAGAAATATAACTAGAAGTTACCTAAACTTCCAGTTCAGTATTCCTCTTCAAAAAAAATATTCTACACCTGCTTAATAGAAAAAGTCATTAAAAATCTATAAATTACTTTTATTTACTTTTTCCCCAAACTAGCTGGAAGAGCCTTTTCTACTCCTGAGTTACTTCATTTAAAATAAAATTGGCCTTTCCTTCTCAAAACACTGTTTCCTTTTTCTTTGGCTGTTAATCTTCCCAGGTCTTCAAATAACCCAGCCAGTCCTTGGCCAGTTTCATGTCAGAATTTATCCCCACTGGCTTCTCTGTACCATCTCCAGATACAGCACCAGAATATTTTAAAATTTGGGCACAGCATATTAGAGTAGGCATTGTCTGGAACTTTCAAGTGTCAAGAAATGCAATATTGGAAACTTAAGCACTGAGATTCCCTTCCTCTGATTTCGAATAGTAATAGTAGGAGTGGGAGTAGCTAAGGCCACATGTCTGTTTCTACACAATGAAAAATTATATTGAAAGTGAGATAGAGAGCTCAGATATCAGAAACATGTGAGTCTTGAAAAACTTCACATTAAGTAAATCAAAATATCAAAGTGTATGTATGTGTAATAATTTTAGAAGGTGATTCAGTTCATTAATTGAAATTTGAGGTTAGGAGAATGATAATATAGAATAAAAGGGGGAACGTATTTCAGAAAGGAGAAAATTTTTGACACTACTATTTTATAGATGAGCAGAAATTGAAGTGGAATTGAGGGAGATAGAAGGAAGCAACCATGACAGGAACTGTTTTGTAATTTAAAAATATTTTCTTACCTGCCTATTTAGTCATAAGATGTGTATTTTTAGAAGAGGAATTCAGAAAGCATAGTCTTTATTTCTGTTAAGATCACCCCCTCCTCCCAAACACCACGCCTTATATAAGATTTTCCTTAATGAAAAAGAAACTAGCTGCACAGGAGAGTGACCCACAGATGCTGCAGACAAGGCCAATACCCAGCGCATTATTAATTTCTCTTGAGGATTAAGTCTTTGAATCACATTGTTCTCCTCAAGGGAGAAGCATTGAAGGAATTGCCTGGTGATGAAATAGATGGGCAGGAAGGAAGGTTTTGAGATAATATGTTGATTAGTATTAAGAATTTCCAATTTAGGGTGTAGTATCTCGGGGCATGACTTGCTTGGAATGACTGAATAAGGATATGAAAATAAATCCAGCATAGGAAGATAGTTCCATGAATAACACTTGAAAAGATGAATCTCTAACTCCTACTATGTGAAGATTATTCTTATAACAGGGGAATAAATTGACAGTTCTCCTGTTATCAGTTACAACAAAAGTTTACCTATGAATGTTCACCTGAATTGTCAAACTTTGGAATGTTATGGATAAAGGTCTCCTCGAAGACTTAACCTTTATCCTCCCAGAGTTGACTGAATACTGGTAACACTTGTATTTTATTCAGTCAATTTCTTAAGAAGTCCTGGGAAAACATGAAAACCTAAATGAAATTAAAATGTAGGGATGTATTTTGAGTTGTTTGAAATAGGAATGTGCTTACCTGAGAGGGAGATAATCACTCAAAACCATTGAGACAAGGCATTTAGATCAGTCTGGAAAAGTTTGGCCTTATCTTTAATATATGTAAGAATTTGGCCTTCAGGTTATAATAGAGTCTCACAACTATTAAGACCCTATTTTACTTTTTTAAAGATTTATTATTTTTATTTTATCTTTTTAAAGATTTATTTATTTATGCATATAGAACTGGAGTATAGGCGAGAGGTTCTGGGGTGATGAGAGGGTTCACAAGAAACAGAGTGAGGTGGACTGACAAAGTACACAGCTGAGGGCAGCAACGGACGGGTCAGGAGAGGTCTGCCGTGCCTGTGGATCACCTCCCGGGCCGAGGATTGAAATTATGCTGAAGTGACTTTAGCTTCTTAGTGCTGTACTTTAACCTTCTGCGCCACCAGGGAGGGCCTAAAGATTTATTTTTTATGCATATAAGAACTGGGGTAACAGGCCAGAGGTGCAGGGGAGTGAAAGGATTCACTAGATAAAATGGGGGAGCAGAACAGACAGATATACTGAAATACACTGCTGAGGGAAGCTATAGGCAGGTCAAGAGAGGTTTGCTGCACCATGTGGGTCACCTCCCTGGTGAGGGATCGAACTTGTACTTCACTGGCCACAGACAGTCTCATGGTGCCACACTTTAATCCAGTGCGCCACCAGGGAGTGCCCTCTACTTTTCTTTATAGTTGTATTTATTTAGTGATATAGTTTAATTTTCTCTTGTTCAAAAACATTGGTAATTATATTCTCTAGAATAGCAGCAGTAATTTTTGAAAAATATTGAGAAACCTCAAATTTCTAAACAATGGAGACTAATAGGAATGTCTATTCAGTTACATGGATTATAGTTTATACAAGATGTAGTAGAGCAATTTAGTTGTTTAGAAGAAGCACAACTAAACTACTAATAGAGGGATCTTTTTTTTTTCTTGTTCATTAGCAACACAGTGAACAGTACAGAGTTCCTTAACTTACTCTCTCATGCCAGTGGACTCCTGTCTTTATATGACTTTGTTCTAGGGGTGGGAGACTATCAGGCAAACAGTATATTAAGAAGTGAAGTCCTAAGAAGTTGACCAGCCAGGCAAAGAGCATGCTGTAATTTCAGAACTATCTTCTAATACGTTGATCATGGGTTTTCTTGGCAGTGGTGAAGGCTCTTTGGCCAACAAGGAACAGGAGCTGTTAATGTACAACTTGAGACATAAGAACATTGCAAAAGTGGGAGATAAATGATTTCCAATCTGCTTCAGTTGAGATTGACTCAAGATTCGAATATACCTAAACTGCAAGAGAAACACATAAGCTTTCATTATGCAGTACTGAGGAAAGTGAAGCAAAGAAAGTAAATTGAAACGAGAAAAGGAGAAACAAAAGGGAGGAAGTTCTTTACTTCTGTGAGCTTTAATTGAATCTAAAAAGAAAGCCCCGATGACACTATTCAATAAATTAATCACATTGCTAAGTTTTTAAGCTTCATTTGGTTTTATCTATTTATTTTGTGATTAAAGATTATTGAGCATTTTTCATATTGATATTATAGCAGTAAGCACAATGAGTGTAAGCCCTTACATGAAACTTAAAATGTAGTAAGGAATACATACATTGAATAAGAAATTATTATGAGTGTGACTAATATTATGAAAGTGGTAATAGGAGTAATAATATCCTATGAAAGGAGCTCTTTTGGATCCAGATGAAACTCCAAATCCAAAAGAAAAATCAGAGGCTCAGAAAAAAAAGAATTTCAATACTTTTCTAAGACTGAGGAAGATTTTGTGCTTTTGTGAGCTCTATTGTAAAGTAGTAATTCTAGAGTAGTAATTCAAACAAGAACAAGGGAAATATTGGTATTTTCTCTGAAACACACTATTTAATTCTGATACGGTAAGGTCACATAAAAACTACAGAGCTCTCAGAGAATTCTAAAGAAAAAGATAACTTGTCTCCAGGTATTTGAAGGTTACTTCTGGTAAAATGCTATTGATGCTTATAAGACCCATAATAACCAGTCTTTTGCTGATTTCTCCTGGGAACTAGATCTAGTAGTCATTTTAATTTTCTCATGAGAAAAAAATATCAGGTGTATTACTTGGTGATGAGAAGTAAGGAAAGATGGAAAATGTAAGAATATGTTTGATAAACTGGATGAGATAATGTGTTGGATTAATGGGAAAAAATTCCATTTAGGACAGGAAATGTGGAATCCCCATTTACTGAATGGGGAAGAGTGAGATGCCATTCACTATTGTTATAGATGCCCTTTTAGCATAGCAGAAGAGAGTAAGCCCTATTTGACAATATTTTTTCTAGAAACAAGCAAGAGATTAAATGCCTTTTCTGCCATATATCAATAACAAAAAGTCTGAAATTTTAAGTTAAAAAAGTTTATGCTCTCTGAAAAATTTTTTTATCTAATTTTCAAAAGAATATATAAATGTTCTATAGTGGTTTTATGGTGTTGTTTGTTTTTGTAGTGTCTTTGGTTTTGGTATCAGGGAAATGCTGGCCTCATCATGTCTGAAAGTATTATCTCCCAAAGTTTTAAAACAATTTGAGAAAGAAAGATATATTTTCAGTCTATCTTTGAAGGCCTAGTAAAACTCTGTAGTGAAACAGACTGGATTGTTTTCTTTCTAATCTGGGTAATTGCATATAGGAGCACATTTGTTTTGTTAATTGATTTCTTTACCTGCCACTTCAATGTACTCTTTTATTGTTTCTTTCCTTTTAAGATTTTTTAAATGTATATCATCATATTACCTTCAAATAGTGATAGTTTAACTTCTTTTCCAAATTGAATTCCTTTTATATCTTTCTCTTGTTTATTCCAGTTAAGATTTCCAAATAATGAATAGAAAAGCAAAAATGATAGCTCTATGCAACTGAATATTATTCAGCAATTAAAAGGAATGAAATGCTGATACATTGTTACCATAGGAAAAGAAGATTTTGTCATAAGTCATCATATGTTATATGACTCTGTCCACATAGAATATCCAGAAGGGGCAAATATATGAAGAAAGCAGGTTAGTGGTGATATAGAATTGGTAATTGGTATAATAGGGAGTGACTGCTAAAGGATGCAAGTTAACTCTTCAGTGATAAAAAATGTTCTGAATTAAATTTTGGTGATGCAAAAGTACAGACAGATTAAAACTAGTAATTAAATTGGGCCCTCACTGATAGTGCAAAGGGTTAAAGTGCAGTTCTATGGAGCTCTCCACAGCCACTGCAGCATGAGTTCAATCTGTGGCCAGGGAGGTGAACCACAGGGTGCAGCAGACCTCTCCTGACCCACCCCCTGCTCCTCTAAGCAGTGCATTTCACTTGATCAACCTGTTCTGCTCCCCATTCCATGGGGTGAAATATTTCACACCCTGTACTTCTGGCTTGGACCCTAGTTCTTATATGCATAATTAAATACATATTTAAAAAAGTAATTACATTGTATTTTTTAAGAGGTAAGCATTATTATGTGTTTGTTTTGTAACAATAAAACTGCTTTCACTGAAAAAAAAAAAAAAAAAGACTTTCAATGTTGAAAGTGGCCATCCTTTTCTTTGTAGCTCACCTTAGGAAAAAAGATTTTAGTTTTTCACCATTTAGTAAGATATTAACTGCGAGTTTGGCACAC
>NW_004567146.1:3779221-3782023 GCF_000260355.1 Condylura cristata | reverse complement strand
CCTCTGGCCTGAACCCCAGCTCTGTATGTACAAATAAATAAATCTTTAAAAACAAATATTTGAGGCTGGAATCTTCTTATTTAAGTACTTTAAATTGTTCCTCCTATTTCAGGCTTCCATTGAAATAGCCTGCAGGCAATCTAATAGATTTTTTTTTAAGGTTATTTTTTTTCTCTTGATTTTTTTTAATGTTTGTTCTTGTTACTGGCTTTAAGAGTTTGTTTCTCATGTGTTTTGGAGGGTATCTGCCTGGTATTATTTTGTTTGGCATTTTTTGGGCCCATTAGATTGTAATGACTGTCTTGTTTCTCAGAATGAGCTTTTTCCCAGTAATTAATTATTTAAATAAATATTTTATGCTTTTTCTCTTATGTTTCAGGGATCCTTATAATATGGATGTTACTTCTTGCTCAGTTACCCCAAAGAGTTCTTAAACTTTTTATTTTTTCAAATTCCTTTTTTCCTGTAATTTTCTATTTGTGCATTCTATACCATGTGCTTTTAAGCTTGGGAATTAACCCCCTTAAGCCTGGGGGGATAGCTGTTATCTTAAAATTCTCATCAGACCTACTCTGCATTCTGTTGATTAAAACTCCATTTGGGCTTTTTCTTCTCCAGCATTTGGGATTTGTTCTTCTGTCTCTTCATTTTTAGTTTGTATAGGTTATAATAGGGAATTTCCTTTACATCTTAAAAAAAGGAACAGCTTTATACACCTTCTACATGCAGTTGGGAATAATCCTAGGTTTTATCCAGGGGTTTTAGTTGTCTGTTATTTTATAGACTGGTACCTTTGCATGTATATTCAGATGAATGAGACAATGGTACCAATAAGGAGTAACCATTCAGAAAGAACCAGGCCAGAGGGCACCAACAGTTTGCTTCCAGTGCACATCAGTGTTTCAAACTTTCTATAGTGCATGGTATCTGAGTTGTGTGGTTGGGATCCAGAGTCATCCCATCTCTAGTCAAACACCTCAGCCAAAGTGTGTCATACAGTTTTGTGTCGGCTTCAACTTCTAGGCACTGTGAGTAATAAATGTAGCACTGGGTGAAAAATATAGTTGAGAAAGTGCTAACATCAGGAATTTTCCTCTTTGCTTTTGAGAGTGGAGTCTTTCCTTAGTTTGCTTTCACCAGTTGTTATGATCCAGGTGTTTCAACTCTTCCAGTGAGAACATTCAGTTGTGATCTGTGGTTTGGCCTTGGGGTTGGGGGTGGGGTAGGGTGGGGCAGTCTACACTGCCCAGTTTTTCACATATCATAGCCCCAGTCTTCAAATACTAGCCTCTTCTATGGTGATTTTGTCTCATTCTTCCAGCTGGTTATGCCTCCAACGTTCTAATTTGTGATCCTCATGTGAAAGTAATCATTATTCTGCACTCTTTCAAGTTCAGTTTTGTAATTTCTATTACTCTTATTGTTGGACTCTTATTTAAGTTTGCTAGTGATTACTATGAGAAGGGTCATGCTAAGATGTAATATAATTGTTCATTTAGTCAGATGAAAACAGGGATAAAGACATGTCTATTTCTTATTTTTGCTTCTTATCTTACTGCACTTCAAGAATAGTGTTAGTATCAGATTTGAAAATGCTCTCCAGTGCTTGCACAATGGACTCCCTAATGAAGGGGTCCTGAATGACAAGGATGACATCTTTACATGGGTTCTTTCAGTAGGATCTTCTAATGAAGGCTGCAAGCTACAACCACATTTGATTACTTGACCTTTCAGAAACACATGTTAATGTTTATTGCTTGATATAGTTTCAGTTGATGAGGCATTCACTTAACAACTTGATAACAAAATGTTCATATTGGATCCCATGTATGATTGAGGAATAGTGAATTACTTTTACTAGGATAGATGTGTTTTCCACTTTTCTGTACTTTTTTCTGTACTTTTAGCTGTACTGTTTTCTGTACTTTTAGCTGTCCTCAACAACAGTTTTTCATTAAGTTATCCAAAAATGCATAGGATGCACAATGTCTCTTATAACATTGCTGCGTTTGTCAAAGGATATACTTCACAGCAAAGAAAGTACAGTAATGGGCATGCAACCAAGGGATCCACTGGTGTTACAATATACAATGCAGTATATTTTAACACAAGTTGCCAGTCTGGTAAAACATGAGAGTAGCCTTTTAAAGATACAAGTAAAAGTGCAAATAAGTTTGACTATAACACTTTGTGCTTTATTGTGATGCAAACTTTGAACAAACAGGTATTATTAGGTGTTGTGTCCCAGAATCATAGGTCTGGAGACCAGAGTGGATGGTGAGAGTAGCTTAATTTATCATCACCTCCGTGGAAACGTGGAGCTTCTGGATCTACATCTTGACCTCTGCTGAGTTAAGGAGAATCCTTTCCCTGGGGGTGGAGAAAGCATTTCAGGAAACTTAGGTCTTAGTAGCTCCCTTGTCATTTTGTTTTCCTGATGTTTGTAGATTAGCAGGCAAAAAAATAAAAACTGTAATGCCAGGGGTAACTATCCTTTATTACAAAGAAGACAATATGTCTCTTACATTACCATGACTCATGATAACAGTAGATTTGAACAACAGTATGAACAAATGGACCTAACAAACAAAAATAAACAAATTTCCACTCAATAAAAGCAGAATCTCACTTGGTAATTCCCCAGGCCAAGTGCTCTCAGTCTGGCAATCCCAGATCGGCAGCATCACTTGGTCACTTCCCTTTGGGGCTGCAATTAGCTTCCATGTTACTAAGACACCTTTTGATACAGATATTTTTGTGTGCTTGCAGTTATCCTCAGTAGGATCTGGTTGTTATTTTTGG
>NW_004567146.1:3691828-3779121 GCF_000260355.1 Condylura cristata | reverse complement strand
ATGAGAGTAGCCTTTTAAAGATACAAGTAAAAGTGCAAATAAGTTTGACTATAACACTTTGTGCTTTATTGTGATGCAAACTTTGAACAAACAGGTATTATTAGGTGTTGTGTCCCAGAATCATAGGTCTGGAGACCAGAGTGGATGGTGAGAGTAGCTTAATTTATCATCACCTCCGTGGGAACGTGGAGCTTCTGGATCTACATCTTGACCTCTGCTGAGTTGAGGAGAATCCTTTCCCTGGGGGTGGAGTAAGCATTTCAGGAAACTTAGGTCTTAGTAGCTCCCTTGTCATTTTGGTTTCCTGATGTTTGTAGATTAGCAGGCAAAAAAATAAAAACTGTAATGCCAGGGGTAACTATCCTTTATTACAAAGAAGACAATACGTCTCTTACATTACCATGATTCATGATAATTATAAATTGACAATTAAGCAGCTATGGTAATCATGGGCCCAGATTGCTAGACAGATACAGAGATGTTCAAATGGTCTAGATCAGTAGAAGTGCTATATAAATGTAAGAGGAATCTAAAATGAGTTGTAAGTAGGACGATGATGAATGTTCTGGAAATATATGCAGTGACAGTACTCCTTAGTACTTGTTTCTTCTACACTCCTGTTTTTTAAATATCTATGATGAAATGACTTACATAAAGCATGATCATCCTCAACATGGGAAGATGTGGGCTGTAGCTAATGCTCTTGATGCCTCACATGTATCTCTCTGTATTTAATATTCCTGAGAAATAGATTGTTTCATACTATACTACAGAGAATTTGCCTGAGGACTTTGGTTTGCAATAATACTCAACTCACTCTACAGAGAAGCCTGGAGCTGACACAGTAAATGGCTCAGAGCATTCTTACACCAATAGAGAAATACACAGCTTCTTTGCTTTCAACTGAGATCAGTATAGCATAGAATCTATACATTCTCTTAGGGTACCATGGCAACAGTGAAATCCAGTTATTCACAGTAATGGGAAACCCATAAATACACCTTCCTTCCTTTGGTTATCTTTTCCATCCACTTCTTTCTTCTTCTTCTTTTTTTTTATTTAAGATTTATTTATTTATGGGGCCCTCCCTGGTGGCATAGCAGGTGAAAGCACAGCACTAGGAAGATTAAGCCACTTCTGTATGAGTTAGATCCCCGCCTGCCCGGAGGTGATCCACATGGATCAGCAGACCTCTTCTGACCTGCCCCCTGCTCCCTTCAGCAGTGTACTTCGTCGATCTGCCTGTTCTGCTCCCCACTCTCTCTGGTGAATCCTCTCACCCTCCGCTTCTCTGGTCTGCACCCCAGTTCTGTATGAATAAATAAATAATTATCTTTAAAAAAGAAAGATTTATTTATTTTTGATAAAGTAAACAACTCCATCAAAAAATGGGCAGAAAAACTAAAAAGACACTTCTCCAAAAAGGAAATGCACATGGCCAACAAGCATATGAAAAAATGTTCAACATCACTCGTAATAAGGGAGATGCAAATTAAAACCACAATGAAACAAAACCTCACCCCACTGAGAATGGCACATCTGCAAACAACTAGCAACAACAAATTTTGGCAAGGATATCGAGAAAAAGGAACTCTCTTGCACTGCTGGTGGGAATGCAAACTAGTACAACCACTATGGAAAACTGTTTTGAGGTTTCTCAATTTGCTAAAAATGGAGCTTCCCTAAGACCCAGCAATCCCACTCCTAGGTATCTACCCAAAAGACACAAAAACACTGATTCAGAAAGACACCTGCACCTACATGTTTATTGCTGCTTTATTTACAATAGGAAAGACATGGAATCAATCCAAATGCCTAAAAGTAGATGACTGGATTAAAAAGAAGTGGTACGATGGAATATTACTCCACAATGAAAAAAATAACCACATGCCTTTTGCAGCAACATGGAAGGAGCTGGAAGAGATCATGCTTAGTGCAATAAGCCAGAAAGAAAAGGAAAAATACTGGATGGTTTTACTCATAGAAGTATTATAAAGGACCAGGAGAGAAAATAATAATAATGAACAACTATATAACAGGGACATTTTATGGGGTGGAGTGGGGAATGGGATCAAAATGGGGAATGTGGAAGTGCACTGGACTATGGTGATGGAACATGGGTGAATTGGTGGTGGGAAGCCCGTGGAAATTACAGGTGAAATGGAAAAAGTCATAAAATGATGTAAAAATAAACTATTATGTTATTAAAAAAATTATTTATTTATGAATACAAGAATTGGGGTACAGACCAGAGGTGTGGGCGATGAAAGGATTCACCATAGACAGAGTGGGGAGCAGAACAGGGATATCTAGTGAAATACACTGCTGAGGGGAGCAGTGGGTGTGACAGGAGAGATCAGCTGTGCCATGTGGTTCACCTCCCTGGTGGGGGATTGAACTCATGTTGTAGTTGCTGCAGATAGCTTCATGGTGTGCTTTAACCCATTGTACTACCAGGGAGGGCCAGCAGCCTTTCCATTTGTCTCATGTTTCCACTTACAAACTGGTGTTTTCTAGGACTCTTCTTAAAATAAATTACTTGCATTCAGATTTTGCCTGAGTCTTTTTTTTTTTAAGGGAGCAATGAAATCATTGGGTCTATATGTATAACAATTCAAAGTTATACATATATACAAAAATATTGTTGACTTGCAATACATTAATTTATGGGGTATTCTTAAATATTATGCATAACAGTAATTGTTACTATAGTCTTTTATTTTCAAGATAACAAAAATATTCAAAATTAAAGTATTCTTTCTCAGGATATGCTGTTATTTCAAAGAATGCCAGTTTTCAGTCTGATGACTTTATATTTTCTATGATAGTAATGGTTATGCCTCATACTCTACACATTGAGTAACAGGGTTAGGATGGTAGATGATGATTTTGTTTTGGACATATTAAATTTGAGGTACCTAAGTAGATATGTGTCAGTATATGCAATTGATATTTAAAGCACAAAAAATATATATATATATCTGAAACAAGATATCTTTTTATTTTTTAAATTAACATTGACTTATATTATCGTTGGTATTTTGGAGTACAGGATTTCCCTTCCCTACTTAGGTATCGCCACCATATTGCACCTACCACATACACTAAACAACAGAAGTGAACTGAAATTTGAACTGAGTGAAAAGACATAATGATCCTTTAAACAGTGATTCTCAATGCAGGATGACTTTGTCCTTTAGTGAACATTTGGCAATGTCTGGAGGTATTTTTTGTTGACACCTTGTGAAGCATGGGCTTTACTATACTGACAACTATTGTGTATAATACAGGAATGCTGCCATATATTCCAAAACATATAAAACAGCTCACCATACAAAAACTTGATAACCCAATATGTCAGTGGTTGTTCGCTTCTTAGTGTTCTGAAAATCATGCAATACTTTTTGAATTAAAATCATGTGAGAACTATATGTTCTCTTCAGTTATATAATAGATTATGGTTTGATTATAAGATTTGTAGTTATCTTTTTCTGAAGATCTTGTGATTTTAGTGTTGCCTTATAGAAGTTCAGTTTTCTTTACTTATGCCTATGCTGCTAAAACACTATGGAAACCAATTTTATATTATTCTTCTCAGTGTTTCCTGCACTGATTTATATATATATATATATATATATATATATATATATATATATATCCTGAATTATTATGTAGATAGCTTTTTTTTTTCTCCAGAGTAAATTTCCTTCTATATTAGTTTTCTAGGATGGTTACACCAAATTTTTGCAAACATGATAACAAGAAAAATCAGGAATTTATTCTTTCAAAGAACTAAAGGTCAGACATCTAAAACCAAGGTAATAACAGGGCTATGATACCTCTTAAGATTTGAGGTAGATCTTTTCTTGGCCTCTTTCATCTTCTGGTAGATTCTGGCTTCCTTGTCTTCTGCCAGCACAGTTCCAATCTCTGCTTCCTTCCTTCTATCTCTGTTTGTCCTTTTCTGTCTAAGGTCATTTATTAGATTTCAGGTTCACTGTAGTGTCATTAACTTACTATCAGTAGATTATTTTTTTCCTATTTTCAGGGCTTTGGCAGCACTACGATCTATAAGTTTGTGGTATTTAATTTCCAACATTAAATCTTACATAAATTCCCATAGGTCAGGTGGCTACTTTATATTGAAAAAATTGCACAAAAACACACATAACTAGGCAACTAATTGATCCTATTATATATGACACAGTTGAGATTTGTTGATTTGATAGAGCATTAGAATAGTCGTTAATGTTTCTACTGAATCACCAACTTGAATATGAGACCCTTCAGAGTTGGTGTCTGTGCTTCAAGATGTTTACTTTGAACCAGTGACAGTTAAATGATACTGTGCCCTCCATATATAAAATACAGGTTCTGCAAACCAAAGGGTGAGGGAAAACAATCATATCTCTTGATATGGATCACAGTGAATTTCTGTAGCAGTTACAGCTTTATGAAATTTTAGGATCTGCTAGAATGGACACTTCTATATAAAACGGAGTAAACATTTTTAGTCATTTGTTTTCCTCATGCTTTGAAGGCCATTTAGAAAAGATATGTTAGTCATTTTAGCCCAGGTAAAAATAGGCTTACTGTTTCTTAATGGATAATGCAGTAAAGAGTGTGTCTAAAACTAGGGAGCCACTGAGGTAACATGTGGAAGTTCCATGATTGAAGGCAACTATAAAAGATCAATCATAGTAATAGACAGCAAAACATTTTAACCCATGGTTTCTAACTGTACATAATTGAACTGAGTCACTCACAAGGCAAGCAACATAAATCAGCAAAAGAACTGCCTGAGGTTGAGAGGGATTTGAGTGGGCTTTAGAAAAGAATCTAACAATCACTTACTAACTGCTATAGCCTTTTCCTCTTGTTTTAAGTCTTTCTTTTGTGAATTTGAAAACAACCACCAGCTTTAACAAAAACCTATACCAGGATGAAGTAAAGTTAAATTGGTATATGAGTCTGTAAAAGGTGGAATAAGCGTTGGCATTTATTATTTCCAAATAAGGAGATGGTTTTCTACTGCCAGCATTGGAGAGCCTGTCTGTCTGTAGACTAGTCTGTGGCTTCCCTACATGTACAATATTTTGTTTGGGGAAGACTGGCTACACCAAAGGAGTTAGCACGTTAAATATGAAAAGGCTTGTCAACTTCCTTTCCCTTCAATTGGGAAATTTAAAAAAATTGCTATTTTTTATTGTTATCAAAGTACCGTTATTTTATATCCTTTTATAATTTTGACATTATAAACCCCCCCTGCCCTTCAGATAAAAGCACAATAGACCTTCTTCTGCTAAAGCACCCGTAGGCCTTTGCCAAAATCCATTATATTCTTCTTTTGGAACAGTTTTAAACCATAGAATTTATAGAGTCCCAAGAGAGCCATTTAAAATAGCCCATATCACATAATGGTTTATAAACATAAAGATCCTGTATTTTCTTCCTCCGTTTCACTATGCTACTCCCTTTATAATGGTTTTCTTTGGATCTTTATCTGAAGAAAAAAAAACAAACCCGAAGTAGAGTTGTTAGTGCCACCTACATTGATGAAATGATTCCTGACATTCACCAGAGAAAGTTTGTGGTTCATTTCAAAACCTTAAGGGTTCAGAAGAGATGCCATTATATCTATATTATCAAGATGATAACAATTTCAGTTATAAGTATTATTTAGTATATTGTGATGCTGTTTGATAGCATAATCCATATCATGGTGTCTTCACTTTTGCCATAGTGATGAGAAAATGTTCTACAGAAGAAGTAGAAATCTGCTCAGGGAGGTAGTTATGTTCAGTTATGCCCATGTTAAATGTAAAATGCCTATGTGGAAATCTCCAAAGGGCAGATGGATGTTTGAGAAATCCAAAGTCAGGTGCAGTTAGCAAAATTTGACATAATATCTTCGTTTGTTCATTCTTTGCACAGCTACTTTTATGTCTTTGTTCCTTAATGTATAGATAGTAGGATTTAAGACAGGGGTGATGGCAAAGTCAACAATGAACAGGTATTTATCAATTGATGATGAGGGAAAAGGTCAGACATAGAGAAACATACATGGAGTGAAAAAAAGAACCACTACTGTAATATGAGACGACAGTGTGACACATGCCTTGGATAAGTCTCCTGAAGAACGCTTCCAGACAGTGACCAAAATAAAGATATAGGAGAGGATTAGAAGGAAAAAAATGTGCTGATAGTCATGAAGCCACTGTTGGCAGCTATAATAAATTCAAAATTGGCTCCATCCAGGCATGCAAGTTTTATGACCCTGGGGAAGTCACAGTAAAAGCTATCCACTTTGTTAGGACCACAAAAAGGCAAACTTATAACAAACACAAACTGAGACATAGCGTGAATCACTCCAATTACCCATCTGGTGATTATAAATGAAACACGTATTTTGGGGCTCATGGTGCTCAGGTGGTGGAGAGGCTTGCAGATTGCTGTGTACCTGACAAAGGCCATGTCGATGAGCGCACCATCTTGACTCCTCCAGTGATGTGGATGAAACATATCTGCATCATATAACTTTGGAAAGAAATCACTCTGTGTTCTTTTTTTTTTTTTTAAGATTTATTTATTTGTACATACAGAAGTGGGGTACAGGCCAGAGAACTCAGGGGCGGTGAGAGGCTTCACCAGAGACAGAGTGGGGAGCAGAACAGGCAGATCGACGAAGTACACTGCTGAGGGGAGCAGCGGGCGGGTCAGGAGAGGTCTGCCACGCCATGTGGTCACTTCCGGGGCAGGCGGGGATCGAACTCATGCGGAGTAGTTTTAGCTTCTCAGTGCAGTGCTTTAACCCGCTGCGCCACCAGGGAGGACCACTCTGTGTTCTTTTAAAAGGTCTGTGATCATCTTGGGAACAGTGGTAGAGGAAATACCCATATCAATGAGGGACAAGTTGGCCAGCAGGAAGTACATAGAGTGTAAATGAGAATCAAAAATCATCAAGAACAAAATGAAAAGATTTCCTAGGACAATCCCTAAATAGATTAAAGAGAATATCACCTTGAGAAAAACTTTAGTTTCCCAAGAACTAGACAGTCCCATTAGCACAAACTCAGAAGCTATAGAATTATTTAGTCCACCCATTGACTTGGGCAAGAGAATTGATTTTCAAATCACCTGTGGATAGAAAATATGAAAAGTCAGAATCAGTGGCACAAAAGAAGATTTCCTACTTATATTGCTAGTTTATTCTGAGATTTTATTTCCTAGAGGTAGAAATCATTTAATTAAATTAGAAAAAAATAAAGAAAATATAATTATTGTGATCAGGAGAGTGATCACATAAGAAGAAATAAGATATTATGAATATTTAAGATAGAAGAAAACTGGATTACTTCTCTTATTACATTTTCAAGAATTTTTTATTTTTCTTGTCAAGGATTTATAAACATATTCTCTGAGTACTTACCTAGGTATTCACTCAACTGAAAAATTCTAGCCATTTCAGTCTCCTTTATGTTGGCAAGCCTATCCTTTCTATTAATTGGTAAGTGAAACTGGTATCCACAACTTCCTTATTTGTAGAATGAAACTGACTTTGAAATATGTATATAATAATATATTTTTAATCACTTGTGTTGCTCTCCCTGCCCTGTTTATCATGCCTTTGTTTCTATAACTCCAGCTGCCCTTGGTTTCTTGCAATCTATAGAGACAGTATCCTCTCTTACTTTTTCCATAGGAACTCCAGGTAGTGGACCACCAATTTTAGGAGATTTAACCCTACCCCTGCTTGAGAGCATGTTATATGATTTTCCTAAATCAGTTTCTATTTTCGTTGGGCATAGATTTGTCTAAATAGGGTCACAGAACTCAGAACTCTTCAATGTGTCAGAACAATTATCTATGGAGGACTTTTTTTCCCCCAAATAAATGAACACATTTTCTAATGGAGAGGGATTTTTCTGATCGTTGTTTCTGATGCTGGTGTTATTCCTAAAGGTGAAGCAATCATGAAACTTTAAAGTCCATGTACAAAAAATAGAGAATAGTTTGATAGGATGAAGAGAGAGGACCCTCCCAGGTGGTGCAAGGGTTTAACACATAACACTGTGAATCAATCTGCAGGCATTTTTCTATTTTCCTCAACAGAATGATCAAACCCCCAGTTGGTGTGGGCTTGGGGAAGCAGTTCTTTTCATTTTCAGCCTATGGGAATCTTTCCAGAGGGCAACTAAATAATAGATCTTTTGAATTGAACACAGCAGTTCTATAAAAATTATTTTGAAGGAAATAAATATACAAAAGAATGAAATGTATTTGTAGTGCTTCTACCTACCTACATTTTATATAGTTGGAACTATATGGAAACATAATGAGTGTTGAGGAATAAAGGACAGATTAAGTGGCTCTACCCATACAACATGGGTTTAAAAGTTATTAATAAAAGTAAACTGACAGGTAAGGAAAAATAAAAATGAGTTCAGGAAACATAGAAAAATATTTTTATTATGAAGGTTAAACAGTATTTTTATGTGTTTAATATTTGCTCAAAAGTTTTTCAGGGGGTGAGATTTTAAATTTTATATTTGTTCTTGTATCCCCAACTTGATTTGCTTCATTTTTAAATGTAATTATCTATAGTTTTCTAAGTTAGGGACAATTGCATCAATATTAATTAAGGAAATAGGAACATTATATAGCATCAACTTCTATTGCTTAAGACCACAGACATAGGAACCAAATAGCATGACCCCTTTGAGCCTCCAGGTGCGTAGAACATAAACTAAGTATGTCCTACATGAGACATGGAATTACCTGCTGCATCAGTTTTTTTGTTTTTTTGTTTTTTTTATGTTAATGGAGCCTACTAAGAGATCCCACCTCTATAATAATTTTGAGAACTGAGTTTAAACAAGAGGCATCTGAAAATTCTATGGTATACAGCAGGCAATAAATATTATGATTTGTGGAATTTTAGAACTAGACCTGGAATTTTCAGATTGGCAACAGTCATTGGATAAATCAGACAGGAAGCATGTTCTTTCATGTTGTGTCAGTAGGAATAGAATGACAAATATAGACATTGTTTTTCTTTTTGTGATTCTCATGTTCATTGAATAAAGGTGATGGAAAATTTAATATATTCACATCCACCTTAACAAAAATACAAGAACTGTAAAGAATCTTTAATGTTTTACCCATCTTACAGTTTTAACTATGAGAATAAGATTGAGAACAAAAAAATATCAACATAACTTAAAAGTATTCAAATAAATTGATTTAAAGCATAAGGACAACAGAGAGAGATTGTGAGATTAAAAAAAAAAAAAGCAGTAATAATGATTGAACCAGATGCCAGACAATCAAAGATTGTTTTCTACTTACCTGCACAAGTCCAGGCTACTTACTCATAGCAACAACATTGGACTGAGAAACACAGATTAACACCCCTTTAGATAGACACATAGTTATAAACAGTTCTTACCATCATGCGTAGAGCCAATTAACAGGACTGTATATTAATGATTAATATATATGCTATTATTGGCTTTTTATAGAAATTGGGTCCTTCATGAACATTTGCTTTTCCCCTGGGTCAAGTGATATAGAACAGAGTTCCAAAGAAATCTAACTGTTCAGTGTGATGACCAATATTATGTAGTCACAGAGCAAAAATATTGTTCTGACAATATTTTTCTCATAGTTGCCGTTGCACATATTCACTGAATACTGAATTCATGAAAATTATCAGAATAAATGATTATATGTTTGGCATCAATATCATGTTAAACACCAAATGCCATTACTTATCCCTAATGACTAATTGCACTCAGAGTAGTGAAAATAGTGAATGGATATTTTAATATTGTGGAGCTTCAAGGATAAAGCAAAATATAAACTGAAAAATTTCATATAAGAGTTTCAATATGTAAAATCATTCTATGTAGATTACAGAGTCAAAACGACAGAATATGTCTTCGGGCTAAATATACTTATGTGATGTTTTTCACAATTTTAGGAACCACCTATATATATGCGTACTGTCCTACTAAGGGCTTTGTTGCAGGCTTGTTTTGACTTTCATTTGTACAGCAGTTGCCTGAGAATCCTTTTCTGAAGAAATAATCCACATCTTGTTTAAAAGAAAAAGAAGTTACCTAATCTATTTAAAGTACTCTATTTAAATATGAAGATATTTAGAAGAAATGTGAGTTCATTTTTTGGTGGGATTAGCTTAAATGTCTCATTGTTTTTTGACTAAAATGGCAAGGCTTTTTATAGAAAATGTATTTATTGATGAACTTCCTAAACACAGAAATAAGAAATATACTGGATAGCAATAATGAATCTGGGAATAGGATTGTATTACAATGTTTTAAGTATAAATTGTGTAGAAGAAGGAAAATCAGGAGCAGACATGATGCAGAGCCAACTTAAAAGGTCTTGACAGTCTTTCCTTTGCAAAACTGAAGTCATAATATTTATTGTTTTCATGTTCAGCCTAACTATGGAGTGGGAAGGCAACAGATTCAGCACTAAACATTAATTAACAGCACAGTTTTTATTGACTAATTGTTCTTCTTTCTTTTGTAATTGGGGTACCATCCGTTTATACTGTTTTGTATTTGAAAGTATAGAATCACCCCTTCTGTTGCTCTTTGCCATACTGCTTCTACAGGGGTAAAAAAAAAAAAAAAAGTAAACAAAACCAATTTGCCTAATGTTACAGTATTGCCTAACCCTGAAAAATAATTTAACTTATTTGTAACTTGGATTATTTATTTTTTTATTTCACTAATATTTTCTCTATTATTTAGTTATTTCTGCACTCTGAGATGAATTTTCTTGAAGTGGATACCTATTTCCATAGATGTACGTCTCTTCCTTTCAAAATGCATATGATAAGTTCCAGCAAGTATGGCTGTAGTTGCTTCCCTTAAGTTCTTATGTCTGTATGTATTTTACTTAGTATTCATTTCAGAATTTTTAAGAAGAGAAAAATATATTGTAAAAAAATGAGCAAGGGTATGAAATATATAAAAAACATATAAAAATAAAAATTAACAATTTCGAATGTATTTTTTTTGTGAATGTGGATCACTTAGAAGTTGTGTTGAAATGCGCATGAGTTAAATGAAATTCATATACCTAGAAGTGAGATCAACAGTAAGACCTCATTTTGTAAAACAGCAAGTCTAATGATACAATCTAAGAAGGGCACAATCAGGATTTAATGCTGTTATGTTCCTTTCACAAAGAAGTGTGAAAATGAATAGACTTCCAATCATTGTTGAATAAATGATGTCTCTAAAAAGTGGAGATTGGTATCTGTGAGCATGCTGAGAGGACTTCACCGTCAAAATAGCCTAGGAAACTATCTTCTGTCCTCCTGAATGACTGCAGTTATATGTGTGATGATTCCAGATTGTCTGATTTTGGAAAATATACTGGCTGCAAATAACTCTTGACAGTTTTTTCTTACTATGTACTGTGACTACAATTGATCTATTTTTGTTCAGTTGGTTAGATTGTCATCCTCTTTTGATTTATTAAAAGAGTTAAAGATTGATGTATCATTAACTTTTTAGAAACTAGTATTGAATGGAACCCATAAAATAATGTTTTTCCTCTTCTGCTCATAGCAATACACTAGAAATTAAGGCATTTTACTTGTTTATAATTTTATTCAGTAATGGCATACACCATCTAGGACTATATATAATATGTAAATCAGAGGCAATTTTATTTGAAAGACCCTGGGTACTGATATAACTGGCTTTGTCCAGTCTAACCTACTAATCACTACACCAACTGCATGTGGTTTTCCTATAGTCATATTACAGTCTTTGTATGAAGCATGTGTGTGTATATGCATATAGATTTTTGAGAAGGTGTGTCAGGGGAGGGCTACTACAAGAAACGAGTTATTATGGTATATGTTCCAGAACTATTCACTAAAACCTGTAGTGAATGTTATCAATTATTTTGTGACTTTTACCTTTTATTTTTTAATTTGTAGGACAAAGAGAAAGCATTACTATATTTTTTCCTTAAAATTTTAACTGACAGCTTTTTCTGGTTGCAAATATGCTCTGTATCCCTTTAACACATGTTTCCATTATTGAGTCCAAATATTCTGCTCTAGTATTTCTAGGACCAAACAGTGAGACAGGAAAGGGACTCTGGAGTTGATGTCTTTAAAGAGAAGAGTTGGAAGCTGTAACACATTTCCTGTCATGCTTTTGCCAGAGTTAGTAATTCAGTTACATATACCTACCAAAACTAAAAATTGGGTGGTCTTGTGTCCTATGAATTTGGTGGTGAAGGGGGAGTTTCCATTAGTTAAAGGACAGACATATGGATACTGGGGATGAGATAGCAACCAGTTACTGGACAGAAGTGTGTTCATATTCTCAGCTGTACTATACAGTTCCAGATTGTTTGGAAGAATGGTTAAATCAACTCACATCTGGTAGCACATGAAATTTGCATTAATACAAAATCTCAATATTAATATATATTGCCAGACTTCTTTAACAAGTTTACAGTGGAAATTCATTATGATTTAAGATGCATTTACCTAATTTCTAATGACAAAAAGTTGCATTTCCATAATTACTAATGAGCTGAATGACCATTAGTATTTTGTTGTAGTGAAATCAATTCCTGTTCAATTTTTTTTTTTTTTTTTTGCTCACCTTATCCCCTCTGTAGGGATTTTATCTTTTTGAATTTATTTTAAGGAGGTTGTTATATTTTGTACAAAAGTATAATGTGGTTTCGCCTTGGCTTTCTTCTCATCACCAAATTTCTAATGCTTTGAAAGCAGCACATATTTGTCCTTGTCCTCACAGTCTTGTCTTCTTTCTTAAACATTATAATCATAAAATGTTATTTATTAACCTAAGAGAAGAAATGAGAACTCGAGGGATTTAAAACACTTCTCCCTATGTAATTTTTTTCAAGTTACTCAAACTTAAATCAAAATGTAAGTCATCATAAACTTGAATTGTATAGATTGTGCTGTAATGTACAAGGGCAAAAGTATTATGATTTGATTCATTTATCATTTTGCTTTCTAAGTGTGTACAACTATAGGACCAGAGTAGGAAAAAGTCCCAGTGGTCTATGGTGAAAGGAGTATGGGTGCTTTGTGAATGAGTGTTCGGTAACATACTCATACTCATAAGTATGAACCTATTCTTCTAAATCATATAGTATTGTATATTATATGTATACAATATGTATAGTGTATATGTATAATGTATATTATAAACAATAACAATATTGTTTGTTACCTTACAAGTAAGCAGATAAAATAATATACTATACTTTTAACCCAGTATTCTATCCAGTGTAGCTAAGTTAGTCTTTGGTAGATAAATAGGTGTTTCTAGAGATAACAATTATCCCGAATTCAGAGTAACTTTATCAGTAACAAATGAAACCTTAATGGTTAACATGAAGTTGGGAACCTAAGCAATATTTAGTAAACAGTAGTTATGATTTTTATTTTTTAATGATCATTTTCATCATTGTCATCTGTTAATCTTTGAACATATACAAAGGAATTTATGCAAACATATGTGGAAGCTATTTTTCTCTCAAGTGGGAAGAATAAGTGTGCTAGATTTTTAAATATATATTCATAAGCACAGTACATCTGGAATGCCTATAGCTTATAGCTATGAGGAGGTAAAGTCTGAACTGAGTTTACAGGTTAAAATGTGGTCCAAGTCACAAACACATAGCGAATCTTTTGAAAACATCAAAGATCTACAATTTATCTTTTGAATCCTTATGTTTGCTTTTAAGTCTTTTTATGGCATTCTTAATGTCTTTATTTCTCAGTGTATAAATAGCTGGATTCATCACAGGTGTGATTACTGTGTAAAACACAGCAAGAAACTTGTCTACCCAAGTGATATTAAGCGGCCACAGGTAGATGAAGATGCAGGGTACAAAAAATAACACCACCACTGTGATATGAGAGATACAGGTAGAGAGTGCCTTTGATGCCCCATCTTTGGAGCGATGGCGGACATTTGTCAGTATATAGATGTAGGATATTAGCAAGACTATGAAACAGATTGTTGACAAGACACCACTGTCAGCATTGATCAGTAATCCCATTTTAGGACTATCCGTACAGGCCAGTTTGATCACCACAGGGATATCACAGAAAAAGCTGTCCACTATTCTGGGTCCACAGAAGGGAAGTTCTAAAATCATAAGCAGTTGACTTAGAGAATGCACAAAGCCACTGATCCAAGATATAGAAATTAGCCAGATGCACTTTTGTTTGTCCATGATGCTGTGGTAGTGGAGTGGCTTGCAAATTGCCACATAGCGGTCATAAGCCATTGTCACAAGTAATACCATCTCTCCCCCTCCAAAAATATGCTCAGAGAAGATCTGTGCCATGCAGCCTTCAAAGGACATGGTCTTATTAGCTCTTAGTAAGTCTGTGATTAGTCTAGGGGTGGTTACCGAGGAAAGACAGAAGTCAACAAATGAGAGATTGGCTAAGAGAAAGTACATTGGGGAATGCAGATGAGGGTCAATGAAGATTAAAAGCACAACAAAGAGATTTCCTACAACAGTCATGAGGTAGAGCGCTGAAAATGGCAGTAAGAGGAAGGTCTGGATTTTGCTTGAATCACAAAGTCCACGAAAAATAAATTCAGACACCATAGTCTGATTTGCTTGCTCCATTTAGTACAGCATGTTCTAATGCAACCTAAAAAAGAAATGAACTAAGAACCTTTAGAATATAAAGCAAAACTTATTGTTTAGATGTCAGAGAATAGATAAATACTTCTCATGTCAAAATTAAATTTGTAGCCATATACTCAAAACTGGAAATTAAGTTTTCTTGAATATATATGATTGAAGAGGAGCTAACTGAGTGTACAAGAGTGGACCATTAGAAGTCTAACCCATACAGGTAGCAAGAAAAATATTCTGACTGAAACTTCAGTAATTATGTGTTCCACAAACATTTTCTCCAAAGATCCAAATATTTAATCAATGGTTTATGCAATGACAATCATAGCTGTAAAATATACTCAGAGGTTCTGTATTTTACCAGGTTCAATCCAGGGCAATAATCTAATACTACACTGTTGCAAAACATTTTCTCAAAAACAGACACATTGCCTACTGGATATTTATGCGCAGATGGAATTAAACCAGTCTTCTATAAATTTTGGTGAAAATTATGTATCATATAAGTTGATAACAGATATTAATGTTCAAAAAAAAGGCTCCAGAGAATAACTAAAATTTTCGAGAAGTATATATATTCCTATGCATTTTGAATTTCCCATTGAAATTGTATACAAAATATATTTTCCTTCAGGTGATGAATGTCCCTTTAAAATACAACAACTGGTCTTTATTCCTCACCTGTAACAGAGATTTCTTTGTTGAGACTTGTTTTATTGACTGACACATAAGAGTTACCATTCTCCTGATTGAACTTCATGGCAGAAAATAAAAATTCTGAGTTCATATGTACTTATTCACTGTAAACTATTCACTGTATTTTTTACATTAATCTCTGTTGAAATAAATTTATTTTCTGTAAGCCAGAGGCCAAGTTCAAGCTATCTTTCCTCCCATCCCTCTTTTAGTCTAATTTTTCCTCATATCTTGGCATTTTATCCTACTACATGTTTTCAGTGTGGAAACAGAGATCACAGAGTTGACTATCCAGAACTTACCATATTCCAAATCTGTGTTAAGTACTTTAAAAACATTTTTTTTAAAGTTTTTGTTGGTTTCCTTTCATATGGTGGTGACTTTTCCACAAGCAGTGTCTCAATTGCATTCTTTTACATATTCTGACCAACACAGCAACTGAATACACTTTCAATCCTTTATAAGATCACAGAATTGCCTACTATTTTGAAGCGCTATTGACCTTTCTTTTTCTTTAGAACTCTTATATTCCATCTTTGTGCATTTTGTTGTTTGGTTTTTTTTTACCTTTTTCTGCCCAGTGTTTTTTTTTTTTTTTTTTCCATCGTAAAAGTAAGACTTTTTAAATATGATAAGCGACCATCTGGATTAGATTCTTTGGATATCACCCTACTTGAAATCTACTTATTTTATTTTACACAATAAATAAAAATATGAGACTAATAAACTATGTACACTAATGTACAATCTGTTTTTAATGTGCATATTTCTTGCCATTTTACAAGGAAGCTTAGCTTTCCTGAGTTACAAATCAGAAATTAATAATATTGAAATATAAACAGTGATCTATCAGTATAACTTACCTACAGAAACGACTTCTGGCAGGATTCTTAGTGTGGACAAGACTTGTTACAAGAATAAAAAATAAGTTAAAGTTTTCTGGAATATAACTTTTTTCTGTGATGAGGTTTTGGAGACACAAGTACAAATAACCAGTAGCAATAGGAAAGATGTACAGATTTACATTAAAATTCATTCAGTTTCATCATCTTCAAGTTGTATGATACTTTAGCCAGATAAATTTTAACTAATGTTTTTCTCCACTTACGATTGTATTAACTATTCGAAGAAGTCAAATCCAAAGGAATTAGAAAATATCATGAGAAATCGGATGATCTGCCAGAACCTATCTTCCCCAAACTGAAGAGCTTCTAGGAACCACTATTTATAGAAAGGTAGTCCTTTTTGTTAGTATGTGAATGTGCTGGTTGGAATTCAGAATTTCCAGGAATTACTTGGAAGAGAAGCCTATAATTCTTCCTGTAAGCACATTAAATAGGACATTTAGAACTCTAATCTCCACATCTGGTATGGAAAAAGTGCTGCATGGAGAAAATAAAATCAACTAATTTTAAAAATAGAGGAGCAGTACTGAAAGTGATATTTTACAATCACATTGCTAGGTATACTCACCCTACATGCATCAACTCTGACAAAGAGGGCTTATTCTAGATCCTAACTTAAGTCTGAAATGATGTCCGGTCAATTTTTGGCCATGATTGGTGTATCTGCTCCCTGTAATATATATACACTCTAAAGTGTAGTCTCTGATTTTGGAAATTTTCCATTGATCTGTTTTAAATATACGTAAGTACTTGGGAAAAAAAAAATCTCTATAACTCTCCTAAGGGATCTTTAGCTTCTTAATTTCCCTAAGGTAGAGATGGGTATTGAGACCATCATGCATTTTTCAAAGCTAGAGTGTAGTTAATACAGTTAAATACAACTGTAATGTAAGAGACAGAAGTTTAAAATATTGCATCATTCTGGTTATTAAGAGGATGTGACTTTTTTTCTTTTACTCTATGTTAGACTTGTGGTAAAGTGCACAAAGATGTCATTTTCATCCCAAGAGGGCTTTAATGCATGAAATGAGTGAGTAAATGACAGCCTGTTTAGGCATGATGCAACTATGGTATCAACTTAATGCTCATGACTTTAACCTCTGATCTTTGGATTTCAAGAACATTAGGTTTTAATATTCTCTGTGTTTCCTTGAGTAGAGTTCTGAAATTTTATAGTCTGAGTGTCAATCATGTTATAGACATTTCTCTAAGTGATAATTGAAGGGTATTAGTGAAAGGATACTGAAGACTAATGAGAGGTAGTTACACAGGGATGGGAGAAGTTGTTGCTTTAAAGGAGAGCTTGAGGACATGTGATGGCTATGAAACTTGAAAACACACACACACACTCACACACACACACACACAACCTCTGAAATGCATTAAGATATTTCTGGAGATTGGTAATTTTTCATTTATTTTCCTGGTTGTTGAAAGCTTTTTATCATTTTTGGAAAACTCAGATAGTTGTACATGTAATGATTTTTTTTAGCAAAGCAATATAATATCCTGAATTTCCCTTTCCGATATTTCTGCCACTGTCAGATTCAGAAATAATAGGTCCATTTGGAGATAATAGTATTCAGAGTTGAACAAATTTGAGAACAATATAAAGCAAAAGAAATGAATGAATTATATTCAGTAAGACATGAGAAAGGGTTGAAAGCAGTGCCAGAACATGTAGGAAACGTCTGACTTATGCCTGACAGGTAAAATATACTTAAATGTCACTAGAACTTTTACTTTAAAACTCTGGATACTGAAAGCCAATGATTTTTATGTAGTCATAAGATAACTGAGATCATAAGGAAAATTTCCTCCGAGAAGCCTAGGGGAGATCTACTTAACAATAAAAGAAGTCACTGTTTGGGACCATTGAATGGTAATTTGTGATTTATTGTTACCTGAGTGTGGACTAGAATGTGAACTACAGTGTTTTATGTTTAGAGTGGCACACTTTTTTTTTTTTTTAATTTACTTCTTTATACTTAGAGGAATGAGTACAGGCCAGAGGTGCGGGGGGTGAAAGGATTCACTAGAGACAGAGTGAAGAGCAGAACAGTCAGATCAACTGAAATACACTGCTGAGGGGAGCAGTGGGTGGGTCAGGAGAGGTCTGCCGTGCCAAGTGGGTCAGCTCCCTGGTTGGGGATTGAACTCGTGCTGCAGTATCTCTGGAGAGTTTCATAGAGCTATGCTTTAACCTGTTGAGCCACCAAGGAGAGCTCAGGTGGCACACTTTTTCTTCACTTCAAGAAACCCCATATGGTTCTCAGAGTAAAATTTTAGAAAGATCCTTTCCTTATGGCTATGGCTGGGGAATGTTAAAAGTAAGCATTGCGTAATATACCCGGATCCTTCCCCATAACAAAGGACACATGAAAGAAATTTTCTAGAGCATCATTTAAAAACTTTATCATAGCCAAAAGATATAGTCTTCAAGAAAAACACTGGCAATGCTGCTTCCAGAGAAGGAATTCAGAAGAGTTGAGCAACTATACCACTGGAGAAACATTTGTAAAAGTCACAGCTCTAAAATATAGGCCACCTAGAAAATGGTGATGTAATCTCTGAAGATTATAGAAAATGCTCTCCTTTCCAACAGGTTATCACTATACCAACAGGGCTCCAGCATAGCAACAGCAGATTACAATAGAAAGAATTGCATGTCACACACTGTGTTTGAGTAGAGCAAGTCCAAAGTCAATAAAGGAGGACAAAATAAGGGTACTCAAGAAAACTGGCCTCCACATTTCCAAGGAAAGAAGATGAAAGGCATATTGAAAAAGAATGAAATATAACAATCCCCAAATTGCAGACAATGATGGAGATTTTTAGTGTTGGTCGTGGTGTAACACATTTGAGTAGTGTAAACTTAAATCCCTAAGTCTCATACATGTTGAAAACCTCAATAAAAGCAATGCAGTTTTCGGCCCTCCCTGGTGGCGCAGCGGGTTAAAGCACAGCACTGAGAATCTAAAGACGCTTCCGCATGAGTTCGATTCCCGCCTGCCCCGGAGGAGACCACATGGCGTGGCAGACCTCTCCTGACCCGCCCGCTGCTCCCCTCAGCAGTGTACTTTGTTGATCTGCCTGTTCTGTTCCCCACTGTGTCTCTGGTGAAGCCTCTCACCGCCCCTGAGCCTCTGGCCTGTACCCCAGTTCTGTATGCACAAATAAATAAATCTTTAAAAAAAAAAAAAAAGCAATGCAGTTTTCAAAATCAAAAACCCCAAATCACTCCAAAATAATTTCTTCAAGGTGAACGTTGTAAATGAAATATTTACCTAATATTTCAAAATATAGCTAAACTTAAAAAAAAGCAGTATTTTCATTAACGATGAAGAAAATCACCATTGGAACAGAAGAAATTTATAAAGAATTTTTTGTCTTTCAACAGTGATTTGCCGAGTTCTTTCTGAATTGCATGATCAGTAGTATTGATATATTTTCTGTTCATGCTTATTTTTCTGCTTAATATTTGTATTTGTAATGGGTACTTGTTAGGTGCATTAAATTAAATAGGGACAATGTTAAGCCAAATATCTGCTTGAGGTATAAGCCATATTTTGGAACTATCAGGGAAAAGACACAGAGCTCTAGAATTTTGAAGGGTAAAATTGAATTACCTGAAATCTTTCAGGCTGAGAGACAAGACAGATTGCTTAGAATGTTACTAAAAATGTGGAAGGATTTTATATAAGGATTTTATATAGGTTCAAAACCAAAAATGTATTGACTCATAAAAAACTTAATCCACACTTCTCAATAGAAAAACACACTTAATTTCTTGATAGAATCTATGTGAGATCAATCTTCTTCCTTATAGCTCTTTTAGGTAAGAAAAAAATAGATTCTGGGGAGATGTATCTATCATGTCAGACTTATGTGACTTAAAACAATATATATAGTGTCTATGATGCATAAAATAGTTGTGAATCATTTAAGAGCATGAATATGTGGATCATATTGAGAAAAATAGTTAACAGCAGCAGACCAAAGAGGTCTGAATTGGTGATATGCTCAAAGAATATAAAATAGCTCACACATTTAAAATGACATTAAACATTAAGGAAATGAAAATAAAACTGAAAACTTTTTTAAAAGAACATATTACTTTATTTTTTTAAAGATGTATTTATTTATACATGGTACAGGCCAGAGGTGCAGGGGCAGTGAGAGGATTCACTAGAGACAGTGGGGAGCAGAACAGGCCGACTAATGAAGTACACTGCTGAGGGGAGCAGTGGGTGGGTCAGGAGAGGTCTCTTGCTCCCTGTGGATCACCTCCAGGGCTGGCAGGGATTGAACTCAAATGGAAGTGGCTTTAGCTTCTTAGTGGTGTGCTTTAACCCGCTGCACCACCAGGGAGGGCCCACCAACAGTGAAATCTTTTAACAAAAGAATGAATAAGATTGAACTAAGTGATATTTTAGAATATGAAATGTAAAGATTGAAAAGGATAAAAAATCCAGAATCCATATTTATGTATCGTACATACACAGAGAATTATTTTTTTAAACGTTTATGCTTCAGTCTTTCTGTTGGGAATGTTACACAGTCCAGAATACCATGCCATATTGAAAATGCATTATGATTAAGGAACAAAACAAAGGAATATATAAAACTGAACCAAAAGAAAACCTAGAAAGCTAGAACTGGGGTTACCGGAGGGAGAGGTTTGAGAATGGGGAACAATGTAGTGAGAGGGGCACCCAAATGGACAAGGGTGGAGAATTATAGGTGCTTTGGTTTGGGTATGGTTTGGTAACATACATTTAATAAGGTGAGAACTAAATTATGTACTGTATTGTAAACCAGCATTTCCTCAATAATGCAAAATAAATAAAAATAGTATGAAACCTGAAGAGTATCAAACACCATAGATATCAGTAAGGAAATAGAAACTTAAACCTTCTGAAACATACAGTAAGAATTCTTTTAAAAAAAATAACAGTTTATTTTTACATCATTTTATGCATTTTTCCATCTCAGGTGTAATTCCCATGGGCTTTCCATCACCAAATCACCTGTTTGCCATCACCATAGTCCAGTGCATTTCCCTCCCTCCACTGTTTTTGATCCGATTCCTCACTCCACCTCTACAGTAAGAATTCTTGCAAAAGTTTCATGACAAGTGATGGACAGTTCATGAACTTTGTACATAATTTAGCTGCTTATAGGTCATCTAAACACTGTAGTGAATTAAATGGTAATAGAGTCCATTCTAAGATTAGACTTTTGATACCATCTTCATAACACTTTTCCATGCTTCATTTGGTATAGCTAAAGAACTCAATAACCTGTTTATAAATTGAAAGAGAAGTTACAAAAACACAGGTTGCTAGATGCCATTCTGTACATATGCTACATCTTTTTAATTCATTCATCTATCATGGCCACTTAGGTGCTTCTGGAGCTGCTGAGATGCCCCAGTGCAGCATTAGATAAGTGATACTCAGAACAGCAGCTGAAGTGGTGACCGACCTGACAAATGACCATACTTATGCTGCTCAGGGAGACACTTGACTCTGGGTCTTTGCCTTCTCTGCCAGGCTGTAACTGGAGCAAAACAGAAAGTTTCAGTCACTTGGCTACTTGCAAAGCCTCTTAAATGTCCCTATCTGATGTTGACTGCTGGAGAGCACTACATATAGAGGCCCATAACAGACTTCTGAAATTTGGTGTGGTGGGGGCCAGAATCTGCTGACCTTAAATGCTAAAGATGTGAAAACATTGAATACTGAAGACTGAATGAAACCCTTGTGCTCTTCTGCAGTACCCTTATATCTCTTATCTGTTGTCCTACCCCCAATATGATACATTTTATGACATATGATATATTTTAGCATTTTTCCTGGGGTTATCTATCCTCCCCAGTAATCCTCTCCAGGGACCACCACCACCTATAACAACCTCAGGCACTAGTGACACCATCACCTGCCCAGATCACCAGAGGCCTCATAACCTTCTCTGAAGCTGCCAGGACACCAGAACGACGACTTCTCCCCTGAATCCCCACAGGGAAGGTGCCAGAGTGGCCAGAGGCCTGACAACCTCTTATGTTATGCCATTGTTCTCCCAGAGGTTCCTTAAACACTAACATTTGATCTGTCTCATAATTCAGCTATTTCACTCCTAGGAATCTTCCTGAAAATACAAACACACTAATTTGAAAGGAAGCCTGTTTATTGCCACACTATTTACAGTAGCCAAGATATATGGAAAAACCTAAATGCTCCAAGCAGATGAATGTATGGAGGATGTAGTATGTACACACACACACACACACACACACACACACACACACACATGGAATACTTGCAAGGATACAGTGGATGTCCAGATGCTTGACTGTTAAAAGTTGCTTTCTACTTACCTGCAGAAGTCCAGGCTGTTTACTTATAGCAACAAGAATGGATTGAGAAACAGTAACACTCCTTTAGATAGACTTATAAACAGCTCTTACCTTTAGGAGTGGAACCAATTAACAGGACTGGATACTAATGACTAACATATGCTCCAGTATTGGCTTTCTATAGAAATTGGGTCTTCCATGAGCATGGGTTTTTCCCAAGAGTCAAGTGTCATGTGATGCAGAACAGAATTTTAGGGAAATATAACAGTTCAGTGTGATGCCCATTTATTATGTGATTCTGACAATATTTTTATCAAAATTAAGGTTAGAGATATCCATTGGAATACTGAAAGTTATCAGAATAACTGATTATATGTTTATCAATAATATCATGTTAAATACCAAATGCCATTGCTCATTCATAATAACTAATTCCACTTAGAGTTTTTAAAATGGTGAATGGATATTTTAATATTGTGGAGTTTGAAGGATAAAGCAAATATAAATTGAAAGATTTCACTTAAGAGTTTCAATATGTAAATTATTCTATGTGGAATTCTATAGTCAGGATTTTTTTTTTTTTAAAAAGCAGAATATGTCTTTGGGCTAAATACACATAAGTGATGTGTTTTACAGTATTTACAAGCCACCTATATATGTATACTGTCCTACCAATGGCTTACTGCAGGTTTGCTTTGATTTTCATTTGTTACAGCTTTCTTTGGGAAACCTTTTCTGAAGAAATAATCCACATGTTTAAAGGAAAGAGAAGTGATTAAATCTATTTAAAGTACTCTATTAAATATGAAAATATTTAGAGGAAAGCTGACTCTATTTTCTGGTGAGATTAGCTTAAAGATGTCACTCCTTTTTGACTAAAATGGCAAGGCTTTTTATAGGAAATATATTGACAAATTCCCTAAACATAGAACTAAAAAAAAAAAAAGGATTACAATATAATGAGTCTGTGAATAGGATTGTATTACCATACTTAAAAGTATAAATTGTGGAAAAAAGGAGAAATCAAGACAAGAATAGGCAGAACCAACTTTAAAATAGCTTGATGATTTTTTTCTTTCCAAAACTGAACTCATAAATATTATTGTCATTAAGCCTATCTGTAGAGTGGACATGGAGTAGATTCGGCATTAAAGCATTAATTAAGATCACAGCTTTTACTGACTAGTTGTTCTCTTCCTTTCTTTTGTAATTGGGGTACCATTGTTTAATACTGTTTTTGTATTTTGGAAGTATAATATCCCCCCTTCTGTATTTTGGAAGTATAAAGTCCCTCCTTCTGGTGCGTTGCCACAGTGTTCTAGCAAAGCTCCAGCTCCCCCTACCATAGTTCCTCTGTCCCTGTCTACTTTGTGCTTGTCCCCTTCTTCCTTTATTAGCAATAGAAACTATATCAAGAAAAGTTGAGGCAATGTGAGTATGCAGCTACATGATTGATTTTTCTTACTTGACCAAATTTAACATGAGAAGGGTCAGGTTTCTGTGATGAGTAGTTTTGAAATATGAGTGTTTTTCATATATTATTACTAATTAAAAAAAAAAACAGTTTACCTAATCTTATAGAGTTGCCTATCCCAGGACAATAACTAAACTTACTTATACTTAACACAGCTTAATGTGTTCTACTATCATATAATTATAGTGGGTTTAGGGAGGTGATTTGAGGTATTTGAGGCAAATTGTATGACCAACTTTCAGTGGTAACCCTTAAACTCTAGATTCCATTTGGTATTTTTTTCACAAATACTTTAGTGTCCAAAACAATTTATTAGTGTCTGTTCTTGGTCTTTATAGCAGAGACCATGACAGATGTGTTAAATATTTCTTATGGGAAATGTGTAATTGGAAAGCCATTACAGCAGATTGCCAGAGTGAGTGGCTCCTGTGAAAGATGAGGTTGAAAAAGGGAAGGTGAAATTTTAGTACATCATCTTGTAATATTTCTAATCACTATAGCAGCTGTAGAATTGTCTCCCTTTTAATTTCTGGTATCAGTTATTTGCCCTTTATTCTTCGATATCCTAGTGATAATATTACTAATTTTGTTAAACTATTAAAATAATCAATTTTCTTGATTATTTGGATTTAAATTTTAGTTCATTAATTTTTCTCTATTATTTAATTATTTCTACCCTCTGAGATTAATTTTCTTGCAGTGGATACCTATATCCATCGATGTACATCTCTTCCTTTCAAAATGCGTGTGATAAAGTTCCAGCAAGTATGGCTGTAGTTGCTGCCCATAAATCATTATGTCTGTATGTACTTTACATTTATTAGTATTCATTTCAAAAATTTTAAGAAGAGAAAAAATATATTGTACAAACGTGAACATGAATAAGGTGAGGTATATATAAATTACATAAAAATAAAAATGAAGAATTTCCATTGTATCTCTTTTATAAATGTGGATCGCTTAGAAGTTGTGTTGAAATGCTCGAGTTAAATGAAATTTATATGCCTAGAAATGAGATTGACAGTAAGACCTCATTTTGTACTCTAGCAAGATTAATGATAAGCTTAGCAAGGGCTCGATATGATTCATTGCTGTTATGTTCCTTCCACAAAGAGGTGTGAAAGCAAGTGGATTTCCAATAATTTTTTTTTAATAAATGCTGGCTACTAAAAGTGAAGATTGATATCAGTAAGCATGGCTGAAATAATTTCATCTTCGAAATAGCTTAAGAAACTATCTTCTGTCCTATGCATGTCTGCAATTATCTGAGTAATGATTCCAGGTCATCTGGTTCGGTTGCAAACAACTTGACACAGTTTTTACTTGCTTTATATTGGAACTACAAGAGATCAATTTTTGTTCAACCTGTTTTGTTTTTTACTGTGTCATCATCCTCTTTTGATTTATTGAATAGAGATAAAAATTGATATGTCATTATTAACTTTTTCAATATTGGATTGAATTGAACCCAAAATTAGTGTTTTCTCTCTTCGGTTCTTTTCAGTACACTAGAAATTAAGACATTTTAATAGTTTGTAACACATTTTTATTCAGTAATACATTATCTAGAATTATAAATATGCATATCAGAGGCAATTTTATTTGAAAGATCACAAGGTGCTGGCATAATTACTCTTTTCCAATCTAACCTACTAATCATAACACCATACTGCATGCATTTTTAATATTCATTTTACAATTCCTTGTATAATGCATGTGTGTATGTGCATGCATATTTTTGTATGTCAGGAGAGGGCTTCCACAGGAAACAAATGTTATGGTATATGTTCCAGAACTGTCCACAGACCAAAACCTGTAGTTAAAGCTTATATATGTACACAGTATATAGTGTATATATTTTTTCCCTCAATTGTTTTATGTTGTGACTTTTACCTTTTATATTTAACTTGTAGAGCAAAGGGAAAACAAAAGTATATTTTTGCCTTAAATTTGTAACTTATAGCATTTTCTGGTTGTAACATCTGCTCTGTGTTTCTCAACACTTTGGTTCCGTTACTGAATCCAAATATTCTGCTCTGGTATTTCTGGGACTCAACCACTGGGACAGGGAAAGGAATCTGGAGCTGATGTCTTGAAGAGATCAATGGGAAACTTTAACACATTTCCTGTCACACTATGTTGCCAGAGTTAATAATTTAGTTATATCTGTCAAAAAAAAAGAATTTAGTTATTTATATCTAAAAAATAATTTATTGACATCTGTAGCTGTGTGGTCTTGTGTCTAGTTAAATTTGGAGAATGGGGCATTTGTATTAGCAAAAAGAACAGGCACAAGGATACTAGTGACCAGATAGCAGCCAGTTATTGACAAAACTGCATTCATATACTCAGATGTACCTAACAATTCCAAGTTGCTTGGAAGAATGGTTAAATCAGCTTACATCCATTAGTAGGACTAAAATTTCCATTAATACAAAATCTCAATACTAATACTTGTTGCTACATTTTCCTTTTACCCATTTAACAAGTGTATAGTGAAAATTCATTACATTTCATTTCCCCAATTTCTAATGATAAGTTGCATTCCCCTAACTACTAATGAGCTGAATGTCCGTAACAATTTGTTTTCCAAGCACCTCCTCCCCTCTTTTTAAATTCACTTTTGAGGAAGTTTTTTAATTGTAGGAAATTTTTATGTGTTTTTTTCTAATTGATGGTTTCTCATTTGTTTTCTTCTCATCATTAAATCTCTAATGCTTTCAAATAAAACATATTTGTTCCATACACAGTTTTTTTCTTAACTTAGATTTAATGTAACATTTTAATCATAAGATTATTTATTTACATAAGAAGATAAAAGACGATTTAAGGGGTTAAAACACTTCTTCCTGTGTAATTTCATTTCAGGTTACTCAGACTTCAGATCTAAACATAGGCTTCATAAACTGAAATATATAGATCATGCTAAAGTACAAGGCAGAAATATTACAGTTTTATTGATTTATCATTTTACTCTAAGTGCATGTATACATGGAAAAGTGTAGGGAGGGGCCCAGAGATCTATGGGGAAGGACTGTGGGTGCTTTGTGATTGGTTATATGCTAATATATGTCTTCTAAATCATATAGTGTTGTAAATCATATAGTGCTGTATATGATATGTACAGAATATTTAGTGTATATATGTATAGTATTATATATCATATGTTACCTTATAAGTAAAAGATAAAATAATATAGCATACTTTTAACCCAGTATTCATTTCTTGTGTAGCAATATTAGCCTTAGGGTAGATAAATAGGTGTTTTTATGGACTAGAATAATAACTAACTCAAAGTGACTTAGTCAATAATAAATGAACTGCCTTATCAAAAATAAATGAACTACCTGAATGAAACATATAATAAATAGTATTTATGATTTTTAATTTTAATGATCATTTTCATTATCATCATGTTAATCTTTGAACATATACAAAGGAATTTATGCACATATATACAAATTATTTTCTTTCCAAATGGTAAAAATAACTGTTCTAGACTTTTAAACATATTTTCATAATGGAATAAGCACAGTACATCTGTAATGCCTACAGCTTATAACTATGAGCAAGTGAAGTTTGAGCTGAGTTAACAGGCTAAAGTGTGGTCCAAGTCAGGTGTAAATAGTAAACCATTTGATTATATGAAAGATCTACATTTTATCTCTTGAATCCACATGCTTATTTATTAGTCTTTTCATTGCATTCTTAATTTCTTTATTTCTCAGTGTATAAATAGCTGGATTCAGGAGAGGTGTGATTACTGTGTAAAATACAGCAAGAAACTTGTCTACCCAAGTGATACTAAGTGGCCACAGATAGATGAAGATGCAAGGTCCAAAGAATAACACCACCACAGTGATGTGAGAAGTACAGGTAGAAAGTGCCTTTGATGCCCCATCTTTGGATCGAAGGCGAACAGTTATTAGTATATAGGTATAGGATATCAGCAAGATAATGAAACAGGTTGTTGCCAGGACTCCACTGTCAGCATTTATCAGTATCCCCATCTTATGAGTATCTGTACAGGCCAGTTTGATCACCAAAGGAATATCACAGAAAAAACTGTCCACGGTTCTGGGTCCACAGAAGGGAAGTACTAGCATCATAGCCAGTTGACTTGTGGAATGCACCAAGCCAATGATCCAAGATATCAACACCAGCCAGATGCACTTTTGTCTGTCCATGATGCTGGAGTAGTGGAGTGGCTTGCAAATTGCCACATAGCGGTCATAAGCCATTGTCACAAGTAATACCATCTCTCCCCCTCCAAAGAAATGCACACAGAGGATCTGGGTCATGCATCCCTCAAAGGATATGGTCTTATTATCTCTTAGAAAGTCTGTGACCAGTTTAGGGGTGGTTACTGAGGAAAGGCAGAAGTCAACAAATGAGAGATTGGCTAAGAGAAAGTACATTGGGGAGTGGAGATGAGGGTCAATGATGATTAAAAGTACAACAAAGAGATTGCCCACAACAGTCATGAGGTAAAGCATTGAAAATGGCAGTAAGAAGAAGTTCTGAAGTTCGTTTGAATCACAAAGTCCACGAAAAATAAACTCAGACACCACAGACTGATTTGCTTGCTCCATTTAGTACAGCATGTTCTAATGCAACCTAAAAAAGAGATGAACTAAGAGCTTCTAAATTGGAAAGTAAAACTTCTTGTTGAGGTGTCAGAAAATAGATAAATACTTCTCATGTCAAAAGTACAATCTTAGCCATATACTCAAAACTGGAAATAAAGTTTTCTTGAATATATGTGTGATTAAGAAAGGGAGCTAACTGAGTGTAAATGGGTGGGCCAAAAACTTTGAACATCAGAAGTGTAGCTCTATGGGTAACAAGAAAAATATTCTGATTGAAACCTTCAGTAATTATGTGTTCCATAAGCAATTTCTCTAACGTTTGAATCAGTGGCTTTTATTTGGTGTATTTTAGCAGGTTAAATCCAGGGCAATAATCTAATGCTACACTTATGATGCAAAACATGTTATCAGAAAAGGCAGTTTGCTAAGTGGAAATTTATAAGCAAATGCAATTGAACCAATCTTCTATAAAATCTGGGGAAAAATGTTTATCAAATAACTTAAAAACTGATATTTATGTTCCAAAATAGACCCCAGGGGATAACTAAAACTTTTGATAAATATATATTCTCATGCTTTTTGAATTGCCCACTGAAAATATTTGTACAAAATCATGTCTTCCTTCAGCTGATGCATGTCCTTTAAAATTCAACTGGTCCTTATTCCTCACCTGTAACAGAGATTTCTTTGTTGAGACTTGTTTTATTGACTGACACATGAGAGTTACCATTCTCCTGACTGGCCTTCATGGCAGAAAATAAAAATTCTGAGTTCATTTGTACTTAAACTATTCACTGTATTGTTTACATTAATCCCTGTTGAGATAAATTTATTTTCTGTAAGCCAGAGTCCAAGTTCAAGATTTCTTTTCTCCCATCCTACCTACCCTTTTTTACTCTAGATTTCCTCATACCTTGGCCTTTTATCTTATTACATATTTTCAGTTTGGATATTGAGAGATTACAGAGTTGACTACCACAACTTATCATGTTCAAAGCATGAGTTAAGTACTTAAAAAAACCGCTTCAAAAAACTTTTGTTAGTGTTCTTTCATATGTTGAAGAACTTTGCATTTCCACCAGCAATATCTCAGTTGTGTTCTTTTGCATAGCCTGGCCAACATAGCAACAGATTTACTTTAAATCTTATATGAGATCACAGAATTTCCTACTATTTTGAAGCTCTATTGACCTTTCTTTTCTTTAGAATTCTTACTTTCCATTTTTATACATTTTTATGCCTTAGATTCTGCACCTTTTACTGCTCAATTGTTTTCATAGTAAAAGCAAGACTTTTAAAATATGATAAGTAACATCTGGATTAGTTTCTGTGAACAATCACCCTACTTGAAATCTTCTTACTTTATTTATATATTTTATAATACCATTTTGCTGAAAACTATGTCCATTAATGTACACATCTATTTTTAATATGCACATTTCTTGCTAATTTACAACTAGAAAGCTTAGCTTTCCCGAGTCACATATCAGAAATTAATAATACTGAAATATAAACAGTGATCTATCATTATAACTTACCTACTGAAACGGCTTCTGGTAGGATTCCTAATGTTGACAAGATTACAAGAATAAAAAGTAAGTATTCTGGAATAAGATTTTTTTTTCTCTGATGAGGTGTTGGAGATACAAGTACAAATAGCCACTAGCAATAAGAAGGATGGACAGACTTACATTAAAATCCATTCAGTTTCATCATCTTCAAGTTGTATGATACTTTACCCAGATAATTTCTAACTAATGCTTTTGTCCACTTACAGTTGGATTAAATAGTTGAAGAAGTCAAATCCAAAGGAATTAGAAAATATCATGAGAAATTAGAGGATCCACTAGAACCCATCTTTCCCAAACTGAAGAGCTTCTGGGAACCACTAGTTTATAGAAAGGCGGTGCTTTTTGTTAGTGTGTGTTTCCGCTGGTTGGAATTCAGAAGTTCCAGGAATTAGTTGGAAGAGAAACCCATAATCCTTCCTGTAAGCACATTAAATAAAACATTTAGAACTCTAATCTCCACATGCAGATATGAAAAAGAGAAAATAAAACCAGCTTATTTTTAAAATAGAGGTAGGCATTGAAAGTGATATTTTATAATCACATTACTGAGATATACTTACCTAACATCAACTCTGAAAGGTGATCTTCTCTGATGGAGTGGGTTTATTCTAGATTGCAACTTAAGTCGGAAATGATATCCAGTCAGTTTTTGGCCATGATTGGTGTTGTTGGAATGTATCTGCTCCCTGTGACATATATACACTCTAAAGTGAATCCTCTGATTTTGGAAATGTTCCATGATATGTTTTAAATAGACCTCTGTACTCAAGAAAAAATTCTCTATAACACTCCTCAGGGATCTTTACCTTCTTACTTTCCCTGAGGTAGAAGTGAATATTGAAGTCAGCATGTCTTTTTCAAAGTTATTACTAAGTTAGTACAGTTAAGTATAACTATAAGAGACAATTTGAAATAGTGAATCATTCTGTTTATTAAAAGGATTTTTTTTCTTTTACTCTATGTTAGCCATGTGGTAAAGTGCATGAATATGTTATATTCATCCTGAGAGGGCTTGGATGAGCAAATGACCGCCCATATTACCAGGCTGCATCTATGCTACCGACCTAATGTTCAGGACTTGAACTTCTGTTCGTTGGATTACAAGAACTTTAGGTTTTAACATTCTTAGTGTTTCCTTGAGTAGAGTTCTGAAATTTGATAGTTTGAGTGTCAACCATGTTATAGACATTTCTGTAAGTGATAACTGAAGAATATTAGTGGACAGATACTGAATACTAATGAGAGGTCGTTTCTGAGGTGGGGGAGGTTGTTGATTTAAAGGGGAGTTTCATATATGATTATATGAAACTTGAAAAACCCATAGACCTCTGAAATGCAATGAGATATTTTTAGAGAGCTGGTAATTTTTCATTTATTTTCCTGGGTGTAGCCAGATTATTTTTTTGGGAAAACTCAGACAGCTGTATGTGTATGATTTCTTCAGCAATTTACTTTCCAGATCTCTGTCCACCATTTCTGCCACTTTCAGATTCAGAAATAGTAGGTCCATTTGGAGATGAATTGCAATCAGAATTAAGCAAATTTAAAAACTATATAGAGCAAAAGGAATTAGTTAACTATAATCAGTTAAAAATGAGAAGCACTGCCAAACATGTAGGCAACTTCAGATTTACCCCTGAGAGGTAAATAGTATTTAATTTGTCACCTGAGTTTTTATACTGACAAAACTCTGGACACTGGAAATCAATGATTTTTAGGTAGTGGTAACATAACTAAGGTCATAAGGCAAATAGCCTCAGTGCAACATAGAGAGGCGATCCAAGGGAGATCTGCTGAACTGGAGGAGAAGTCACTGGTTGGGACCTTTGAATGGTAGTTTTGTGTATCCTGAGTGTGGACTAGAATATAAGCTACATAGGGCCTTATTTTTAGGGTGGCACGCTTTTGTGGGCTTTTTTTTCTAGAAACTGCACATAGTTCTCACTATAAAATTTTAGGAAGATCTTTTCCTTGTGGCTATAATAGGGAAATTGTGAAAGTACATATTGTGTAATATACCGAGGGCTTTCCCCATAAAGAAGGACACATGAAAGAAAATTTCCAGAGCATCATTTACAAACTTTAAATGATCAAATTTATGTAAAAATAAACTATTATGTTATAATTTTTTTAACTGATCATAGTCAAAAAATGTGATGCCTTCAAGAAAATACAGTGAGAATGCTGTGTCCAGGGAAGGAAGTCAGAAGAGTTGAATAACTACACTACTGGAGAAATACTTGTAAAAATTACAACTCTAAAATATAGACCAGCTAGAAAACAGTGATATCATTTGAAATGATTACATAGAATGTTCCCCTTTCCAACAGGTTACTATATCATCAAGGCTCCAGCAAAATAATAGCAGATTGCAATAGAAAGAACTGCATGTCACATACTGTCTTTGAGGAGACCTAATTAATCAAGTCCAAAGTCAATAAAGGAGGACAAATGAGGATACTGAAGAAAATTGGCCTCCACATTCCCAAGGAAAGAAGATGAAAGGCACATTGAAAAAATAAAGAGCCCAAGTTGTTGACTGTGATGGAGATTATTGGTAATTTTGGTGTTGCTCATGGAGTAACAGATCTGAGAATTGTAAACATAGATCCCTCAATAAAATGTTTGTAGCTTGCAAAATCAAAAAACCCAAATCACTCCAAAATAATTTCTTCAAAGTGAACATTGTAAATGAAACATTTATGTAATATTACAGCATATAGCGGAGGCTAAAATAAATTATTTTAATTAGGGATGAAGAAAATCACAAGTGGAACAGAAGAAATTATTTTAAAAATTTATATTTTATATCAGTTCATTTTAAAACTATAGTGACCACCCCAATTGTAGATCTCATAAAATTTCCTCCCCCAATTCACCTGTGCACCATCACCACAGTCTTCTGTGCTCCTCCCTCCCTCCTTGTGATCCCTTCCCCTTCCCTGTAATATGTCCCTGGTTTATAATTCTTTTGTTTTGGTTTATTATTATCTTGTCCCCTGTGTCTTATTGGGTTCCCCTTTATTCTTCCTATAAGTGAACACATTCAGTATTTTTTTTTTCTTTTTCCTTCTGACTTATTTCACTGAACATGATTCCTTCTAGCTCTATCCATGTAGCTGGGAATGCCATGAGTTTATCCTTTTCGTTGCAGAGTAATATTCCACTATATATACACCCCACAACCCCACATCTTCTTGATCCAATCGTCCATTTTTTGGTATTTGGGTTGTTTCCAAATTTTAACTATTACATATAGTACTGCAATAAATGTGGTGGCGCAAGTATTCTTTTGAATTAGTGTTTTTAGGAGTGAAATTACTAGGTCATGTGGTAGCTTCATTTTTGGTAGTCCTAGGAACTTCCACATAACTTTCCATAGTGGTTGGAGCAATTGCACTCCCAAAAGCAATATGAGTCTTTTTTTATTTCATCCTCACCAACATTTGTTGTTGCTAGTTACTTTGATATGTGCTATTCTTATTAGTATTAAGGTGCCATCTCATTGTGGTTATGATCTTCAGTTCCCTGATGATATGTGATGCTGAACCTTTTTTTGTATGTTTGTTGGCCATTTGCATTTCCTTTTTGGAAAGTGTCTTTTAAGTTCTTCTGCCCAATTTTTGACTAGATTGTTTACTTTGTTTTTGTTGAGTTGTGTGAGCTCTTTGTATATCTTTGTGATCAGTCCCTTGTCTGTTGCATGAAGTGCAAAGATTCTTTTCTCAATCAGTGGATGTCTGTTTTGGTTAATGTCTCTTTTGCTGTACAGAAACTTTTCAGTTCACTGTAGTCCCAAGTGTTTATCTTTTCCTTCATTTTCTTTGCTTTGGGTGATGAATCAAGATGCTACTGAAGTATATGTCTTGTAGTATTTTCCCTATATATATTTTTTCTATTATTTCATGGTTTCAGGTGTTACACCCAAATCTTTCATCCATTTTGAGTTGATGTTTGTGCATGGTGTGAGGTAGTAATCTAGATTCATTCTTTTGCTGTTGGAGGAATTTATAAAGAATTTTATGTCTTCTCAAAAATGAATTACTGAGTTCTTTCAGAATTGGATAATCAGTAATATTGATGTATTTTCTGTTCATGCTTATTTTTCTGTTTAATATTTATATATTTAATGGGTACTTGTTACTTGTTAGGCATATTAAATTAAATGGAGACAATGTAAAGCTGCATTTCTGCTTGAGGTATAAACCATATTTTGGTGTGATCAGGAAAAAAACTAAAAATCTAAGCTACAGATTTTTGAAGGGTAAAATTGAATTACCTGAAATCTTTCAGACAAAGAGATGAGACAGATCACTTAGAGTGATACTAAAAATGTGGCAGGATTTTGTATAGGGGACAGTTTAAAACCAAAATTGTATTGACTCTTATTAAGCCTGAATCCATTTTGAAATACACTTATTTCTTGATAGAATTCATATGATAATATATTATTCTTTATACCTCCTATAAGTAAGAACAAATTCTGGGGGTGTATATCTTTCAAGTCAGACTTACATGGCATAATGCAATACGTATAATGTCTACGATGCTTAAAATAATTTTGAAACATGAAAAGAGCAGGAATGTGTGCTCATATTTCTGAGAAAAACAGTTAACAGCAGCAGACCAAAGAGTTCTGAATTGTTAATAGGAGTAAAGAATATAAAATAGCTCATACATTTAAAAATTACATTTAAAATTAATGAATTCAAAAACCAATGAAAATTTTTAACAGAGGAATGAATAAGAAAGAAACTTACTCTTTCCTCTTTTGTGGCACAGCACTGGGAAGCAGTCTGCAGCACCAGTTCCATCCCTGGTCAGGAGCTGACCCACATGGCACAGCAGACCTCTCTTGACTTGCCTGCTGCCCCCTTCAGCAGTGTATTTTGGTCAGTCTGCCCATTCTGCTCCTTACTCTGTTTCTGGTGAATCTTCTCACCCCCAAACCTCTGACCTGTACCCCAGTTCTTATATGCATAAATATTAAATAAATCATAAAAAAGAGGCAAGTGATATTTTAACATTTAATTCTATTTTAAATTTAAGTAGGTTTAAAAAGCATAGTAGAAGTTTAATAGGTTCAAAGACATGTTTTCCAAACTGATATATGAAGATATTAAAAGGTAAAAGTCCAGAATCCCTACTTATCTATCTGTGCCTACACAGAGAAATTATAATTTTTCAAAGTTTATGCTTCAAATTCTCTGTTGGGAATGTTACAGAATACAAAATACTCTGCTATCTTTGATAAGTGCTATGATAAAGAAAGGAAACCAAACCAAGAGAAACCCCAGAAAGGTAGAATTGAGGTCACCCGAGGGAGAGATGGGAGGAGGGGGAGTAAAGAAGAGAGGGGCACCTAAATGGACTGGGGTTGAGGATCACATGTACCTTGGTACTCGGTGTGATGTGGTCACATACATTGAATGAGGTGAGAACTAGTACACCTAAGCGATATACTGTGGTGTAAACCATCATTTCCTCAATTAAAAAAAGACATACACACAAACAAACAAACAAAAAACAGTATGAAATCTGTATATCACACACCTCAGAATATAGTATGGAAATGGGAACTTAAGCCTTTTGAAACATGTAGTGAAAGTTCTTGCAAAAGTTATATAGAGTGATGAACAATTCGTAAACTTTGTACATAGTTTATACTTTAGTTGTACTTTAGTTGCTTATAAGTCATCTGAACACTGCAGTGAATTAAGTGGGTAATAGAATTCATTCTGAGATTAGACTTTTAATAACATCCTCATAACACTTTTCCCATGCTTTATTTGCTAGAGCTAATGACCTCCCTAACCTGTTTATAAACTGAAAAACATAAAAAACTCCTTACAGGTTGCTAGTACATTCATCTTTTCATTTAGTGTACATTTTTGAAAGATATTTGCTTTCTCAAATGTAGGAAACAAAGTTGAAGGAAAAACTCTTATTTCATGTTATGATTATGATTATTTTTTCTGATATTATTACCTCTATAGATGTCTCTCCAGAAAAAGTAGATAGCTTTAACACTGTGAATGCTAATTTATTCATTTGTAAAAATAAAGATACAGAGATACATTTTTACTGAAAAACTTAGAGATGTTTTATGAATAATGCTTTTGCTCAGCAAAATGCTTAGCATAATAGAAAATTTCAGGATTTGCTTTATTGTTGAACTAGCAGCAACAATAGTACTATGTACATTAACTTGAATTTCAAGTAATCTTTGAAGACAATCGACATCATAGTCATAAAGACAGACCAAATTGCCAGTACAGGAGGTCATATGGTCAAGAAATTATTATGGAATACGACAGTTGATAAAAGCATATCTGGAGGTACAAATGCTCTCCATTTGTGAGCTGGGAATGCTACTGAGTCCTGGGTGATAGGGAAGGTTTGAGTACTTTTGGGATTATACAGTGAACAGTTTGTAATGTGAAACTTAAAAAAAACCACAGAAATCTATCCCTGGGCTAACATCGTAACCGTTTGATGGCATTTTTAATCTCTTTGTTTCTTAAAGTATAAATGGCTGGATTTAGGAGAGGTGTGATGACTGCATAAAATACAGCAAGAAACTTGTCCACCCAAGGGATGCTGAGTGGCCACAGATAGATGAAGATGCAAGGCCCAAAGAATAACACCACCACAGTAATGTGAGCAGTGCAGGTGGAGAGAGCCTTGGATGCCCCATCCTTTGAGTGATGGCAGACCGTAAATAGAATATAAGAGTAAGATATCATCAACACGATGAAGCAGAAGGCTGCCAATACTCCACTGTCAGCATTTATCAGCATTTCTAGGACATAGGTGTCCATGCAGGCTAGCTTGATTACCAGTGGGATATCACAGAAAAAGCTGTCCAGTTCCCTGGGTCCACAGAAGGGCAACCGTATAATCAGAGCTAGTTGACTTATTGAATGCACAAAGCCAATGATCCATGATGTCATCACTAACCCAATGCACATTTGTCTGTTCATGACAGTGGAGTAATGTAGTGGTTTACAGATGGCTATATAACGGTCATAGGCCATTGACACAAGGAGCACCATCTCAGCCCCTCCAAAAAAATGTCCAAAGAAAATCTGACACATACAACCTCCAAAAGAGATGGTCTTGTCTTCCTTAGGAAAGTCTGTGATCAGTTTAGGCGTAGTGACTGAGGAAAGGCAAAAGTCAATGAATGAAAGATTGGCTAACAGAAAGTACATAGGGGAGTGGAGGTGAAGATCAATAATAATAATAAGCACAATGAAGACGTTGCCTAAAATGGTGATCAAATAAAGTGAAGAAAATATTACTAGGAAGAAGGCCTGGAGCTCCCATGAGCTACAGAGCCCAAGAATAATAAATTCAGAAACCACAGTCTGGTTTGCTTCTTCCATTTAGTCCAGTTTGTTCTAAATTTACCTGAAGAAGAGAAAAATGACATTAGATTTCCCGAATCTATATATGTGATTACAAGAGTAATTCTTATATGTTACTGATTGACACATGTATTGATGTAATCACTGTGGAAAACCACTTAGCCTTATCTTGTGAAGTTCCGCTATCACATATTCTATGACAGTTACTTCACTCATATTTATGTGTTTAAGACAAACTCTTGCATCTGTTTAAGGAGAAATTTGCAATAATGACTGTAAGTAGGACAATAAAATATTGTTCAGAACCATAAATAAAATACATCGATGTAAATTGATAGTGATGTGTTAATAGTAATGAAGAAAAATAAAAAAAAAACATAATAGATCTACAGGACAAAACTTTTATAAGGTGAAAAGCAATAGAAACTTACAGTGCACTTTGCAGACATTAATAAATTCAAATTGTGTATCCAAGCTAAAATAAAATACTTTATTTTGTTTTCAAAGAAAATGGTAGGAAAGTAGTTTCTACATATAAATTTGAAAAATTGATCAACTTCAGGTGATCACATCTGAATGGAGAGATACTATACTTCCAAAATACTTACAGGGACATTAACCAGTGGTACTTAAGTAAAAAACTTAAAAATATGTCTACGAGTAGGTTTAGGAAAAGAAAAACTGAGACATCTAGGACATTGATAAAGCCATATATTTTTTATTAGTGAATATGTGTTTTAAAGAAAGGTATTAATACTCGTCTTGGTAAAATGACTAAATTGTCAACAATGAAAGTAGTCAAAAAATACAAAACTCCTTAAGGAAACCATGATTAGCAAACAGTGAAAGAATAAATGTCCAGCACAAAGGATGAACTCAATGAACACCAGGAAAAAATGTTTTCTCTACCTGAAAGTCAAAGCTTCTGGAACCTGGAAGAAATCTTTCCACTTCTGTGGTGTATTTTGGTTAATGCTGAAGTTTAATCTTGATTTGTGAACTCTCCAGTGGGTTTAAATCTCATTTTGCCAGCATTATCCACATCCTAATTTTAAAGAGACAAAACAAGATAACTTCTAAGAAACTAAAATCTGGAAATATCTGCATAAACTAAAATGGTCCGCTGATTAATTCTTGAGAGCCGGTACATCAAGTTACTTACGATAAAGATTTTAGTGGTGAGCTTTATGTAGTATATACCAATGTTGATTTTAAATTATGCTTATCTAAAACTTATGTAATTATTTTAAAAGATGTATTTATTAATGCATACAGAACTGGGGTAAAGGCCAGAGGTGCAGTGAGAGGACTCACCACAAAGTGGGGAGCATCGAAGTACACTGCTGAGGGGAACAGTGGGTGAGACAGGAGCAGTTTGCTGTGCCATGTGAATCACCTCCAGGGTATGGGGATTGAACTTGCTGAAGCAACTGTGGCTGTCTTACAGTCCCAGCTTTAACCCGTTGCGCGACCAGGCCTCCCAAAATTATATAATATTTACTTTTAATTCCTATTTATAACAATGACAATCACTTATTATACTGCTGAAAAGTCAGGCCAAAAGGTAAATGTCCAAAGTAATAAAGTTAATAGAGGATTTATTATTGGCAACATATTTGAAAGAATATGAAAACATAATTAACATAAAAATCCACTGAAGGGGTCAAGAGATGTATGAAAAATATTCTCTATATCTATAATTCTGTAATTGCTGTTAGCACTAATTGTTTCAGATTTTTCTCTAATTTACTTACCATCACTGTTGTCTATAATGGACCCTGGCAATATTGTTTAAATCCACTAGACTTATTAGATATCAGGGATAAAAATAAGAACTGAATTAGAAAATACATAATGTGAGGGAGGATTTTACTTTTTTCTAGTATAGTCAGAAAGAACTTACTGAATATTTTCTTACTGCAGCCTCTGATCACCTTTCATCTCTGCTATATCAACTACTCCTTAATTATAAAAGTCAAAATGCTATTTTAAAGTAATTAATTCATAACTATTAATAAATATTAATGAATATTAAATAACATTAATAGTTTTTATTAATGTCAATGTTAATTTTCAGTTGCATCATGGGTGATAGAAATAAATCTCGTTTCTACAATTATACAATTATACAATTATAGTGTAAGTGTAATCTAATGACTTAAAAACAGACCAAAGAGAATCAAAACTTAAAAAAATAAAAGCAATAAAACTAAAAAAAGAAATGAAATGATTTTTATTTTTTAATTACTAATTATTTCAGGACCCTGTAAATACTAAGTTTCTCTCTCTCTCTCTCTCTGTTTCTCTGCATAGCTCCCATGCTGGAAACTTGCCCATGTCTAATTCAGTCATCACAGTAACCCATGAATAGGAGTTAGAATTCTGAGATAACCCTTCGTACAACCTGTTAGAAGTTTCAGAGCTGAGAAATGCTGGGCTTGCAGTCTTTTTTCAGTAGTATCATGATGCATCTCCTCTTCAGTTCCAGGAGTATAGGTTCATGTTCTTGATAACTATTGATATAGCTTCTGCAAGAGCTCCTTCTGCATTTTCTCTCAGGTTTCTTCCTGAGCTACTTACTAATAATCAACTCTCTCCAAGTCAAGAAAATTCTATTACAGTTCTGTTTCTATGCCTGGAATAGTTTCTTAAATCAGAAACTTTAGATTCTGAGGATTTTAGCTCTGTGGGAACATAAGTATCTCCTCAACTGACGCATTTAAGGAGACCATTTGAAAGGATTTCTTTTGATGCTCTAGGGAGTCCAGAAATTTCAAGATGTACCTGGAGAAGAAATATTCCATATTTTTGGAAGCTCTGTATCAATACCAAAAAATCTCAGTTAATATTCATGTAGATATGACATTGACATTAAAATATTGTGAACTTGTTTCATTGTAATAGAGGAAATTAATTAAAGAAATTTATAGAGTGAAGTATGTCTTTTCTTACCAGAGAGACATCATGCTTGGCTATATATATTTCCCATGTAGAAAGTATTGTCTTTAATCTCTATTCTAATGAGAATCTGAAACATTATATTGCAACAAATAAAGAATACATTTCTCTATGACCAGTGTTCATGGAAGTGTGAGGCATATATTCACTGTAAAATGTAGCCTCTGGGGTAGAAAATTTTCAAGCTAGCCATACTATTCTCCATAGGGACGTCTTAATTTCTAAGTTTCTGAGAGATTTGTGTAAGTATGTTTTTTTTTTTTTTTTAATCAAGGTCAAAGAGCGGTCTGGTGAGCACAGTTATTAACATTGTAATGATGGAAGAACATTGTAATGATGGCTGTCTTTAAAAAAAAGTCATTATTTCAGAACTATGCCAGAAGAGCCAACTATGAACTATTGATTTTCCAGGATTTTATTGGAGAATCGAGAAACTTTAAGTCTCAAAAATTTCTGTGGTTACTTGAACAATGTCTCAGATTTAACATTAAACAAAAAAATATAAATATTTTTCTGAACAAGAAAACAAGAATGGAAACGTAATTTTTATTTTCAATTGCAAAGTATTTGGAAAACTCAATAGTATTGATCACAATCCTAACATTATAGAGGTTTGAAAAGGAAATATAATAGTCTCTACTGTTTTTTCCTGTTACTTTTTTTTTTAACTAGAAAAAGACATTGTCTAAAATTTAGTGGTTGTTGTTTCAATTTCTTTTACATGCAATTACATAATTATATGTGCGCATGTCAACCTACATGAATGGAGTTGTGTTTGGTTTTGCATATATAGATCATGAAATGTCTTTTATTCAGTGGTAATATTTGTTTCCAGAGAAAGAATGGAAGATACTATTTATTTTTTAAAATTACCTACTTTTCTGTTCAATACTAAGGACACTTTTTTAAAATTTTTTAAAAGATTTATTTATTTATGCATAGAGAATTGTGGTACAGGCCAGAGGTGCAGGGGCGGCGAGAGGCTTCACCAGAGACATTGTGGGGAGTAGAACAGGCAGATGGACTGCTGAGGGGAGCAGTGGGCGGATCAGGAGAGGTCTGCCACGCCATGTGGTCTCCTCCGGGTCAGGCAGGGATCGAACTCATGCGGAAGTGGCTTTAGCCTCTCAGTGTTGTGCTTTAATCCGCTGCGCCACCAGGGAGGGCCAGGACACATTTTTTAATTCATTGTTAAATTACTTTTATTGAGATAGCTCTGGTATACGCCATATACGCTTGAGAGGTATAAGTTTACACCTTGGCAGAAGCATTTTACCAGGTCACCCTCAACACCAAGGTACCTATGGTCTTTTTTTTTTTTTTTTTTTTTAAAGATTCATTTATTTGTACATACAGAACTGGGGTACAGGCCAGAGGCTCAGGGGCGGTGAGAGGCTTCACCAGAGACAGAGTGGGGAGCAGAACAGGCCGACTGACGAAGTACACTGCTGAGGGGAGCAGCGGGCGGGTCAGGAGAGGTCTGCCACGCCATGTGGTCACCTCGGGGGCAGGCAGGGATCGAACTCATGCGGAAGTGGCTTTAGCTTTTCAGAGCAGTGCTTTAACCCGCTGCGCCACCACGGAGGGCCACCTATGGTCTTTTACTAAATTCTATTGGGTTCCCTTTACATTTTGCACCCATACATCCATCTCTGCTGTTGGCTTCAATTCTACAGTAAGATTTTTAGAGTTTTTTTTTTTTATCACTTCCTTTGTTTTGTTTATATTTCACATATGAGTGAAGTCCTTCAGTCTTTCTCCTTCTGACCTTACATAACATAATCACCTTCAGTTCCATCTATGTTGTCCCAAATGGTAAGAGTTATCTTTTTTTTTTTAATATTTATTTATTTATTCGTACAGAACTGGGGTACAGGTCAGAGATGCGGAGGGTGAGAGGATTCACCAGAGACAGAGTGGGGAGCAGAACAGGCAGATCGACGAAGTACACTGCTGAGGGGAGCAGCGGGCGGGTCAGGAGAGGTCTGCCACGCCATGTGGTCACCTCCGGGGCAGGCGGGGATCAAACTCATGCGGAAGTGGCTTAAGCTTCTCAGTGCAGTGCTTTAACCCGCTGCGCCACCAGGGAGGGCCATTATCTTTTTTTATAGCTGATTAGTATGCCATTGTGTGCATATGCTACATCTTAATCCACTAATCTGCCTTTGAACACTTGCTCCTAAAAGTTGGCCATTATAAGTAGTGCTATAGTGAACACAGAAGTGCATTTTTATACCTTAAAATTAATATTTTTGTATTGTTCAGACAAATGTCTTAGTGTAGAATTGCTTGATATTGTGGGTGTTTGCTTTAATATTGTGAGAAAACTTACATTGTTTTCCATAGATGGTGGACTAGTCTACATTTCCTCCAAGAATGTATCAGGCTTTCTTTTTCTTGACATCCTCACAAACACTGTTTCAGATCTTTTTGATATGGCCCATTCTTACAGGTGTGAGGTAGTATCTGTTTGTGCTTTTTTTCATTCATTTCCCTGATGATAAGTAATGAGTATAATTTCATTTGCCTGCTACCACTTGGTGGTTTTCTTTGAGAAGTGTCCATTTGATCTTCCACCCATTTTTTTGTTTGTACAATTTGTTCTCTTGTGTGTTGAGTTGTATGGGTTCTTTGTAGATCTTGGATACTAGTCTCTTTCTGAATGTGTCATGTGGGAATATTTTCTCCTGTGCAGAAGGATGTTTGTTTTTTTCTGTATAGAAGCTTATTTTTGCTTTGTTGTCTTGCCATTGCAGTTCAATTCTGAAGACGTTTCTGAAGTCAGTGCATGAAGAATACTTTCAAAGTGCGTGAAGAATACTTTCAAACAGTAAGTATTTTATTATTTCAGGTTTTATAGCCAAACCTTTAATCTATTTAGAGTATATGGTATGACAGAATCATCTTGTTTTTTTTTGTGTGTGTGTATATGACTGTATAACTGATCCAAACATCCTTTTGTTGAAAAGACTTTCCTTACTTGTATTGTATATGGTTAATTTATCATAGAAAATCTATGTAAGTGCAGTTTCATTGCTGGGACCTAAATTCTATCCCATTAGTCTTTGTATTTACTTTTGGCTCAATAGTGTACTGTTTTGATTGGTGTAGCTTTGAACTGTAGTTATAAATCAATTCCTTTTTTGTAAGGATTTTTTTTTTTTTTTGGTCTATTTGAAGTCTGTTGTAATTCTATATGAGTTTCAATAGCGTTGTTCAATTTCCTTGAAGAATGCCACAGAACTTTCATCAGGATTGAACTGATTCTATATTGCCTTAAGTAAGATATTAATTCTCCCACTCTAGAACAAGGAATATCTTTCAACTTGTTATCTATTTATTTTAAACATTGTAAAGATACATTTTAAAAATTCTTTTCAAACATCATCAATAGTTGATTGGTGTTGTAAAGCAAACTTGGAAACAGTATGCATGGGGTGGATTATTGAGATTAACACTAAGTATATAGGTAGTGTGAGTGAGTAATGTTAATCTGCAGATCAAATTGACTAAAAACAGGCAAAGTAAGGCCCTGTTCTTGAGACAGAGTAAAAATAACTCTACAAAAGTGTAATTGAAGAGACATTGACCTATGCTAGAGAAGCTGCCATGAAGAGTCATGATCTTTGTGAAATCCTGTGATCACTTAGGTAGATCAGCAGAGGCCTCACAGCCTTCTCTGAAACTGCCAGGATCCACAGAGAATGATAAGACCCTTTCACGAACCCACTTTAGGGAAGGTGCCAGAATGGCTCGAAGCCTCACACCTCTTATGAGATCCTGGCAGTGCCCTCCAGAGATTCCTTAAAATATGAAAAATGGATATGTCTTGTCATCCAGGTATTTCACTGGTAGGAATCTTCCCAAAGAGTACAAAAATACTAATTTGAAAGGAAACTTGCACTCCTTTCATTGTAGCACCACTCACACTAGTCAAGATAATATGAAAATAACCTAAGTGCCCCAAACAGAGGGTTGGATGAAGAGAATGTAATATATGTATACAGACAAACACACACAACCATACATGCACACGAAATACATGTAGTAGAATACTACTCTGATCAAAAAAAGATAAACTGATTCCATTTGTGGCACTAATAGATGTTGCTGGACAGGGTTACTCTAAGCAAAATATATCAAAAGTAAAGATAAATTTGAGATGGTTTCACTTATATGTGGATTATAGTGACACCAGACAAAGGTCAGATAAAGACAAACCTTTAAAGCTGATAGTGATGTGAGGCATCCAGGAGAGAAGGAGAAAGGGTGAAAACATAGGGGTGAGGGTAGGAAGAGCACAGTAGACTATAGTGATAGGTGCTTTGATGATGGGAGAATTATGGTGACCATACCTGAGGGGAGAAATAATGTACTGTCAAAAAATCAACATGGATGTGAGGAAAACTATTTCATTTAAAAGTAAATAACAAAATTTTAAAAAGAAAATGATATGATATTGAGATTAAACCATGTGCTGAAAATAATTGCATTTGAATGTTGGATGTGACTCTAGCAGAATGTCTTTGACAATATATTTAAGTTCCATCTTATTTGATATTAATAAGTATAAAATGGAGATAGTAATTATATAAATGTGGTTAAAAGCAGATAGAATGTTTCTGAGGATATGTCATAAATATGCTTGCAGCTATTTAAAACTAATTCTTACTATTGATTATGTTAATAGTTGTTCCTTTTCACTGGCATTAGATTAAATAACATGTGATTTGTAATCTGCCATTAAAATGTCAGGATATGCTACTAATTTACTTTGAAGAATTTTGCTTTCATATTTTATTAAATAGAATTTCCTTTGATTTTCATTTATGGTTTAAATTAAACTTCCACTAATTTTCCTTCTCTTAATGTGATGGGAATTAAAAGTAATGCTCCCATGGTGAATGATCTGGGGACTCAGGTCACCAAGCCATCAAGTGGTCACCAAAAGCCATTGGTAGTGCTGGAGCATTTGTGAAAAGCACTAATTACATAGCACCAAAGAGGGAAATACTTTTAATAGTTCTAGCAATAGTGAAATTATTCATTTCTGATGTCCCTTTGTTTTGGTCAGGTAAGTGCTAATGGTATGTCAATACTTAAAATTGTCAGCTGTTTCTATTATACATGTAATACACAATACCTACCACAAACATCATAAAATGCCATTTTGTTCTATCTGTCCTTCTCTCACTCTACCCATTTTCATTTCAATAAGCATTTACTGAACACTCAGTGGTTCTTTTATTTCTAAGAAGGGAATAATAGTTTTCATTTCAGTTTGTCTGCATTTCTACATATGCTTAGTTTGTGTTCTAGTTTGGAGGACATTTCTGACTCTAGTTTTACATTTCATTAGGAACTATGAAGGATCTTGGAAAGGGTCACCTATAATGTGAACAGCATTAGAGATGCCATATGAGTGACATTACTTTTTAAATTTTGTTGTCTTTGATTTTCAATAGAAAAGAGATGAAAAATAAAACTTTTCTACCAAGAACCATTATCATCCATTGTTCATGAATTTTTGTACTCATGCATGCCCACAGCTATCAAACCATATACTTTCTCTCCCATCCTCACAACATTTACATGGGACAGGATTTATGGATAAAACACAAGAAACTTTCATGCAGGCCTTACACCTAGCAAGGCAGAGCAGAGATTAACCAGTTGAAAATTACAGTGTTAAGAAAGTAATATGAGAGGCTTTCAAGTATAAAATGGGAGCATAGAGGAGGAACATCCAGTTCAGTCTGGAGGAGAGAAGACATGATCCTTGAGTAATTGGTGCATATACATAATTTTTTAGACCAGAAATTATCACCCAAATGATAAAAGGTCAGGGATACCTGTATGGAGAGCAAAAACACTGCTAGACTCGAAAGAATGGATCTCTTTATAGATCATACAGTTGCAGGTGGAGAGAAAAGATGAGTGCTTGGGGGAAGGGCTCCAAACATGTTACAAGAACTCTTTGTGCCAGGCAGAGGTGTTGTGAAGCAGGATGTTCTGAGGAATTGAGGGCAGGAAGAGAAGACAGGAAATGCTTTCTTGATATGGAAGTCTTATCACTTTAACTTTTATGCCATTCTATTGTTACCTAATCTTTTTCTTCTCTCCTATTTCTTTCCTCTCCCTGCTCCTTCACTTTCTCCCCTTTTCCTGACATTTTTTTTCTTACCTTGTGTCAATAAACTAACCAAGAGATATACTTTTTAAGAAACTAGCCATAGATTGCTCACACACAAATTTTATGTTGGTGGTGGATCTCTGAAAATATTTTTTGTGACCTAGGTGAGGCTTTGTGGCTAAACAACTCTGCATTTGTAAATATTTCAGATTTCAATGCTTATTTGAATAGTTGGCTTTACTAAAATATGAATTTGATTGATTGCAACTTGAACCTCTTACTTCATATTTAAAATATCGCATATTTTAAGTGAAAATCAGCACAACGTGGTTCTAAACCATTTAAACAATATAGAAATATAGATATTAGCAAGTAAAAGCCACATGTAGTACTAGACTCATCAATAGTAATTTTTGGTATGTACTCTTGGAGAAATTTTTAATTCAAATGCAAACACAAAATTTCACATTATTAATTTTATGCAGTCATTTTAATTTAAAATTGAAATATTTCCAGATCTCTATGTGCACAATTATTAGCTATTTTCAAGTGCTTCTTAGTATTCCATTGTATATATGTGCTAGTATGTGACCAGAACCTCCTTGATTAACCTGTATGAACAACATTTTGTTATATGAGTCTATATGCTTGTGTGTATATGTGTAAATAAATATGTAATATAAGTTCACATGCTGCAGATATAAATGTGTCCTCATGTTGGCATGTCTACATGTAAATTTGTACATTTGAATTTCTAATAAATTCTGCCAACTTCTAATCCTTTAATAATGTATGAGCACCTTTTAAATTGAAACCTTGAAAATACTGGGAATTTTCTTTCTTTATCTCTGTTCTCTGCTTTTTTTTTTTCTGTTTACAAGTAAAACAGAAAATAATTAAGGGCCTAGTCACTGATGATTATGTAAGAAACATAAATAAATATGTTTATTGGGCATTTGTATGGGCTGTTGTTGTTCTTGTTAGTAACCTTTAAATGTATACCTGCTTTGTGTAATTAGATTTCCTTCTTGTGAGTTAGTATATTAACTTTTCTATCAAGTACAGCATTCTGATTGATTCTAGTATTCCTCCCTTTCTATTGGACTGAGTGAAATGGAGACCATTTGTATTTATAAGGGAATTATTAACATTTGGAAAAAGTGAAAAATGGAAATAAACTCCCAATTTCCTACTAATTCAAAATTTATCATTATCTTTTTGCTGACTTTACTGTTAGTCTTTAAAGTATTTTTGCTCAGCTGGAGACAAACTGGGCATACATTTTTTAGATGCCAGGATACCCATGTTTTCAAGATCCACACATTTTGTCAACAATCTTTCCACAGAACTGATTATAGACTCTTTGAAATGTCACCCCTCTGTCATTCATCACAGTAATTGTCCCATCCCCTGTTTGCTCAAATATGCTCTATTTTTCCTCCCAATTATTTGTTACAAAGTTCTCTGTTGCCTACTCTTGTCACGTACCTCATATGGTGCAAGGTTGTACCCATGCTTGATGTGGGTGGTAAATAGAGAAGTGATGACATAAGAATAGTGGTACCAGTTATACTCTTGAGTGAAAGCTCGATGGTAGCAGTGCAAGTGGGGGGCCCTCGGTACCTAACTCAAATGTGGAATAAGTGCTTATGATTTAGTGTGTCTGTTTGAAGGTAGCTTAGAAATTATGTCAGAAAAAAACCCCAATATATTAGGTTAAATCTATCACATTAAGATTACAAAAAAAGAATAACTTCATATGATTTAAACTGCATAGAAGTCCAGAGATTAAAATTTATTGCTAAGAATTTAAGATAAGCGCATTTCTATTCTATGTTTTAAACATGGATTTTCTTTGTATTTTGGATTGTAACCATCTCTTTTTAACCAACCATACATTATTCTTCTCTTTCAATAGTACTGATTTTTATTTTGACATAGAAAATTGAATGACTTCCACAGTGGGCATTATCATGAATATTTAAATTCTGTACTGCAGACATTAAGTTATTTCTTATATATCTTAAAACACATATAATCCTGAGCTTTGTAACTCAGTATTTAGTTAATCTCTTGTAATTTCACTAAGCAAATTTTCTTGGTGTGAATTTTTTAGTCCTCCTTTAGAATCTGTTTTGAATGTGTTTTTTAAAGAGATGCCATCATTGTAAGAGTGTCATTGCACATAGCATCATCCATGATAAATTGTCCATTAAAAAATGTAGACTTAGAAAAAAATAACACTTCAGTGCAATCTTACCTACAGTTCATGTTAAGTACTGAGTTTATTAATTCATATTTGATTAATGACTATCACTATTTCTCTTTTGTAAGTAATTTTTATATTTAACTTAACACATTTATCTATTTGAAAGATAATTTATATTCAAATTATTAATCACCTTGTTATAATTTTAAAATATTCCCCCAAGTTGTTTTTATTTTTTTTGTAGAGCTGACTTCTCTAAATAAAGATAATGACATGTTTATATATAGATACAATCTTTATATATCTATGCTAAACATATGATTTTAATTTTGATATTTTAAACACTGCCAATTGTTTTCTTCTGTTTTGTTAGCAAAGTTTGTGCTAATGAATTTTCCATTTTTATATTTAATTTAATATTCTTATACTTTTCAATTGTCTCCCTAATACATAAATATTCAAATGATTCCCTTGAGTTTATGTTAAGAGACAGAAATCTGAAATTTTCTAGGTTTTACCTGTGGTGCCAGCAACATTACTTGAATAAGTCACCTTGTTGACACTAATGTGAAATGTCTTCAATAGTTACCTGAGAGGTCACTCTCAAGTTTATTCTAGATTTTTCATTCCATTGCTTACATTTCATGACTAAAAGCAGAAACACGGTCAAGACTCTTCTTAAATGCCTATCCCCACTATTGTTTTTAGGATGAAAGCAGAGCTCTCATAATAGATGCAAGATTCCATATCATCTGGCCTATTAATTTCACCTGATTTCAATAATTTATTTCTTTCCCACTAGCTTTCCTAATTCAGGGTATTTGCACATGGTATGTCCAAGTCTAGGCTACTCCACTTTCCGTTCAGTAATATCTCTAATTAGTAGTGTGTGAACAAGCACCACTGTGATGAATCACCTTGTTCTCATATTATGCTGTTATTTTCCTTTGCATCATCCTATGAATTATCTTTATTTTAAGCTAATTAATGTCTACGTCCATCTGTGAATTATCTTTATTTAAAGCTATTTAATGTCTAGGTTCATCATTAACCTATAAGCCTCTTCAAGTCAATATGAGCGATTTGCCTCTGAACTTGACATGTAGTAGGTACACATTAGAAATAATTGGTTAGACTCAGTAGAGATAGAAGTGGAATGGAGATATAATGGATAAGGTACTCAAAATACCTTAAAACTATTAGTGAAGATTTCTCCTTTAATATAAAATTAATAAAAATTTTAATTGCCTCTCAAGTACTAATTTTTTGAAATAGCCCTTGGTTATTATTTTGTTTTTGGTCCTTTAGGTACTACCAGACAAAGCTAATGTATGAAGCAAATTATTCTGAAGTTTCTCAATTTGTATTGCTGGGACTTTCTGCCTCTAGACCAGTGAAGCATTTCCTCATTGCATTCTCCACAGTATTTTATGTAACAATTTTTCTGGGAAACCTCCTTGTAGTGCTTACTGTGACATTTGACCCTCATTTACATTCCCCCATGTACTTTCTTTTAGCCAATCTCTCATTTATTGATTTCTGTCTCTCTACCTTAACGGTCCCTAAGATGATTTTTGACCTGTCTTCTGGGCAGAGAACCATATCCTTCCAGGGGTGTGTCACCCAAATATTCATCCTTCATGTTTTGGGTGGGTCTGAGATGGTGCTGCTCATCGCCATGGCCTTGGACAGGTATGTAGCCATATGTAAGCCCCTGCACTACATGACCATCATGAACCCACGCATGTGCATTTTCCTTTTGTCTGCTGCTTGGACCATAGGCCTCATTCACTCTGTGGTCCAGTTGGCTTTTGTTGTCCATTTACCATTCTGTGGTCCTAATGAAATAGATAGTTTTTACTGTGATCTTCCTTGGTTTATCAAACTTGCCTGCATGGACACGTACAAAATGGAATTTATGGTGACTGCCAACAGTGGGTTCATTTCCATGGGAACCTTCTTCCTACTGATTATTTCCTACATCTTCATCCTGCTTACAGTATGGAAACGCTCTTCAAGTGGTTTGTCTAAAGCCCTCTCCACTCTGTCAGCTCATATCACTGTGGTGATTTTATTTTTTGGGCCATGCATCTTTGTTTATGTGTGGCCATTTCCCACAGTGCCAGTGGATAAGTTTCTTGCCATTTTGGATTTTATGATTACACCCATTCTGAATCCTGCCATTTATACATTGAGGAACAAGGACATGATGAATTCAATGAGGAGATTAAGCAGTCAACTCCTGATTTTGAGGAAGACTCTTTAAATAACTGATGAAGTACCTTTTCTAAGTACTGTAGTGTGCAATTACTTATCAGGTTATAATATCTTGAAAAAGTTTATTTTCAATTCAGTAGGCTGAAAACTCTTGAATAGTTCATTATTAATAATAATAGGATAGTTTATTTATTAATAACCAATAGTATAAATATATTATTTATTATCTATAGGCTGTTTCACATATTTTTTTAGATTTAGAAATGCAGGTAATGTTCATTTTATGTGGCTTATATTTTTAATAGCTTATAGACTCTTATTTCCTGTTAAACTGTTTTTCCTATATTTTTAATTCAAGTACCATTGTTTTACATTTTTGCTAGTGTTTTGACTGTAACTTTCCCCCCACATGAATAGAATCTTGACAATATCTGAATTTCAGTTGATTTTTCTGTATTTGCATAGCAAAGTATAAGTTGCTATCTCCTGTGCTGAAAAGTTATTTTCATGTAAATGGAATGATAAGGTCTTTGTTGGCCTTTGCAAGAAAAACAGAATTCTTTCTATATTGATTCTAATTTATGGCTGCTTCTTTTTCTTCTTTTATTACTTATGATAGAAGATTTACTCGTGTAAATTTATTTTTGAAATATATTTAATTCATTGTTGATTAAATGTTATATATACAGAAAACAAATGCAGTGGAAATATATAAATTAAATGATTATCAGTTCTTTGAGTGCCACTTTAGATGTGGTCACAAAGAGGGCAAAGTTAGATTACTTTTCTTCCCACTTTTCCTTTTATTTATGCCTTCTAAATTTGTGTTAACTAAGAGGTAATATTCAATCAAAGAAGGAAAAGCTTGCATGGAATTGAAAAAATATGTGACATTAAAGAGTGGGAGCTCAGATACAGCATAGAGCAGCACAATACTGATATCCTTTCTAAGTCTGTTTAGGTTTCTGGGGTCATTTTTTGCAATCACAGATGTAATATTGGGAATAAATCACTTGTTGAAATTATATTTTCATACTGAGGTAGAATTAGATTTTCTATATTTCATGTCCTATATCCCAATGTAATAAAATAGCTTTAATAATTTGTCCTTTAATATTTGAAAATAAAAATTTCCTGTTTTAGAATTTTTGTGTTCAATATTCCTTATGATTCAATTGTAAATCTTCATTTATGATTCGTTATAATTAATTCCTTATGATTCAATTGTAAATCTTCATAGGCAAAATTCTCCATTTTGGAAATATTGCTATAACTTTAATTTTAAATATTGGGCTATCTGTAATATCTGCTTAACTTTTTTTTTTTTTTTTTTTTAGATTTATTTATTTACACATACAGAACTGGTGTACAGGCCAGAGATGCAAGGGCAGTGAGAGCATTCAGCAGAGACAGAATGGGGAGCAGAACAAACACATTAACTGAAATACACTGCTAAGGGGAGCAGTGAGTGGTCAGGAGAGGTCTGCCACACAAATGTGGATCACCTCCGGAGCCAAGGATCGAACTGGTCCTGAAGTGGCTTTAGCTTCATAGTGCTGTGCTTTAACTCGCCGTGCCACCAGGGAAGGCTCTGTTTAACTTTTTTTTTTTTTTTTTAAGATTTTTATTTATTTACTCATACAGAACTGGGGTACAGGCCAAAGATGTGGAGGGTGAGAGGATTCACCAGAGACAGAACGGGGAGTAGAACAGGCAGATGAACAAAGTACACTGCTGAGGGGAGCAGCGGGCCGGTCTGGAGAGGTCTGCCTCACCATGTGGATCTCCTCCAGGGCAGGCAGGGATGGAACTCATGCGGAAATGGCTTTAGCTTCATAGTGCTGTGCTTTAACTCTCTGCGCCACCAGGGAGGGCCCTCTGTTTAACTTTTTAATGACTAGTGAATCCCTTGTTAACATAGAAGGATATTGTTGGCTGTTACTTTTTTGTATCTTAAATTCACTTTTATTCCTAGAATATGAACAGTCATGCTTCTAACATAAGACTTTGCAGTTAATTTTCCCTCTGTCTGGGAAATAAATCTCTTAGTTTTCCTTTGCTCCCTTCAAGTTTCATTTAAATATTATCTCCTCAAAGATAAATTCTCTGTTCTAACCATTAAATTTAATACTGTAACCATCCAGTCTCAACATATCCGTGCTTATCTTGCTTTATTTTTCCTATTGCACCAAATAACTTGTAACAAAAGAATGTATTTTTTCTTTACATTAATGTATATATGTAGTGAGTCTTTTATGTCTTATCCATTTGATCTTCAAAGGTTTCTATTTTGCTATTAAATCATTACTAGTCTGAACATTAAAAGGATTGTAATTGGCAATATGTCTTTCATCTTAATAAGTAGATTAATTATGATATATATATATATATATATGAGAGAAGCAGTGTTCATGGAGATATGCATCCTTTGGTATTTTATTAATATTTCTTACTCTAACTGTTGACTTTTGATTGTGTGTAGACTGCAGAAACATCCTTAGACTTGTTTGTAATAGTGGCAAGTAAGGCAGGATCAAATATGTTTAGAAATACTTTAAATAATCAGTTTTGTAAGTTCTGAACTTAGTCAGCTAGAGAGAGGTAAATGTTAAATTATTGCTTAACTATATGTAACATTATGTTTTACTCATTCAAGTAGATTCCATGTCAGTATAAAATGAGACATAACTTCAAAACACGTTTATAAGAAAACATTAAATATAACAAATCCAAGTTCTGGACAAAATTATTAAGCACTCTTACTAATAATTCACCCCTTTGAGTACAGCTAGTAGTGTTGAACAAAACACCAAGAGAAATTTAGCAAAGGAAGGAAATTTTCTGTACACTGAAAACTGTAAGACAAATGAAAAAAACTGAAATGGTAGACAAATCATTGGAAAAATAATCAATATTCATAGATTACTACAATTCATATTTTTCAAATAATACTTATCATGTTAGTGAAAGCTCTATTAAAATTCCAGTGATGATTATTACAGAAAAAGAAGAAACAATTTAAAATTCCTATGTTACTTATATTCACAATAGAATATTATTCAGTGACAAATATTTAAAAGATAAATTTCTGAAATTTGCAACAATGTGGACAAAACAAGAGGGTGTTATAAGTCACAGGAAAGACAAATGCCATTTTATTTCATTCATGTGTGGTAGGTAAAAAAAAAAAATTGTTAGGAAAACTAAAACCAACTTTTAGACTATAAGAACAAAATTGTGATTGCCAAAAGGGAAGCAATTGAGTTCTTAAGTCAGGTAAAAGGAGTCAACTGTATGTAGATGGAGGGAAACTGTATGTAAATGGAGGAAAACTGGCTGTTAACATAATATAGTATATATAGATGTTGATCTATATCCCTGTATACCTCAAATCTATGTTTGTATCAGTATATATTTATATCAGTATGTCACTATGTAAACATTCCTATAGAACCACAATAGTCACTTTAAATGTAAATGGACTGGACTCATTAATCAAAAGGCACAGAGTGGGTTGTTGGGTCTGACAAATTCCTGTTTTCTCCAAGAGACCTACCTAAGTTTAAAAAGTGGTTAAAGTAAATGGTTGGTAAACAGTCCTGCAAGTAAATGGTACCCACAGAAAGTATGGGACAGACATAGTTATGTAAGATAAAATAAACTTCCAGTTAAAATAAACTAACAAGAGATGGAATAAACATTATATCACGATTAATGGATCATTACATCAGGAAGCTATAACACTAATCAGTATATATGCACCAAATAATAATATAACAACTATTATATTAAGAAACCTTAAAACAGATAAGAACTACAGCACATTAGTGAGAGGGGTCTTCAGTATCCCAGGTATATCAACAGACAGATCAATCAGACAGAAAATCAAAAAGGAAGCAATAGTCTGTTATGAGTAGTTAGAACAGATGGTCCTACTAGGCCTTTATAGGTGACCAAAAGGCTGACTACACAGTGCACATGGAATATTTTTCAGCATAGCCTACATGTTGTGTAGCAAATAAATATGAAGAAACCCTGTCTGATCAAAATACTATCAATATTGAAGCAATCACAAGAAGCAAGCAAAAAATTTTCTAAATAGGTGGAGATAGAACAATACTACTAGTGACTGAGTATTAGGTTAATAAGGAATGTTAAAAATCCTTGGAAACAAAGTAAATTAAAGATATGACACCTACCAAATAGTAAGGCCTACAGAACAAGCAGTAGTAAGAGGGACATTAATAGAAATAAAGGTCCACATTGAGAAAAAAGAAAGCTCAAAGAAGTAACCTAACCTTATATCTGAAGTAAACAGAAAAATAAGTGAGACAGAAGGCTTAGGACAAAAGAGATAATAAAATTCACAGCAGAAATAAATGAAATAAAAGTCAGAAAGAAGTTCAAAAGATAAATGAAACCAAAAGCTGGTTCTTTAATAAAGCATACAAATCTCTAAATAGACTCACAAACTAAAAAAAGGGGGAAAATTTGAATAAGTAGAATCAGAAATGAAAGATGGCAAGTTACTAAAGACAGTAACAGAATGCTAAGAATGTCTTTATAACAACAAATATGAAAATCAGGAAGAAATGGACACATGCTTAGGAGTATACAGCTTTTCAAACTGAATTAGGAAGAAATACAAAACCTAAATAAATTACAAATAAGAACATTGAAACAATAATGAAAAGTCTCTCAACATACAAAATCTCCAGGCCAGGTGGTTTTTCAAATAATAATTCTACCAAAACCTCAAAGTAGAGCTAATACCCTTATCAAACTCCTCAAAAAAAAAAAAAAAAAACTGAAGGAGAGGAAATTTTCCCATATACTTTTTATGAGACCAACATTACTCTGATGACAAAAACAGACAAGGACATCACAAAACAAAAACAAAACAAAACCAACAAAAAAACTGAGCGATATCCCTGGTGAAAACAGAGGCAAAAATCCTGAACAAATCATTAGCCAACCAAATTCAACATCCATTAAAACATACTAAGTGGGATTTATTCCAAGATGCAAGGATGGTTCAACATACACTAATCCTTCATAAGATTCACAATATCAACAATTGGAAAGACAAAGATCATATAATCATACCAGTGGGTATAGTGGAGGCATTTGACAACATTCAGCACCCATTTACAATTAACATTTTATGGTAAAACGAGAACAGAAGAAAAATACTTTAACATAATAATGGCCATATATGCCAAACCCACAACTAGCTCATATTGAATGGTGAAAATATGAACATTTCTCCTATAAAATCAAGTCATGACAGGGTATCCACTCTTACCATTACTGCCCAAAATAGTATTGGAATTCCTAGCAAGAGCCTTTAGACAAGAGAAAGGTATAATAAATACAAATAGAAAAAGAAGATGTGATGGTATTACTATTTTTATTAGACAGTATCATATATATCAGAAAACCATAAAGACCTCACTGAAAGCTATTAGAAATAGTAAGTCAGTATAACAAAATGGCAAGTTACAAAGTCAACATACAAGTAATAAACTACAAAATAATGAAATCAGGAAAATAAGTCCATAAACTATTGAATAAAAAATATTGAATGTATATGAATAAGCCTAAAAAGGTAAGTAAAGGATATATTTAATGAGAACTAAAAGACATCATTAAAAGAAATAGAAGTCACAAAGTGATGGCAAGATAGCCACGACTCATGGATTGGAATAATTAACATTGCCAACAAGTCAGTCTTTATCCAAAGCAAAATTGTATGAAGGTTTAATGCAATCTCTGTCAAAGTTTCAATGAAATCCCTCAAATTAATAGAGCAAATATTATTGAAATTTATAGGGAATCATAAGACCCTGAATATCAAAATCATCATGATGTGTGAAAAGAGTAATGGGGGTCTCATGCTCTCAGGCTTAACACTATACTAAAAGGTTATAGTCATCAAGATAATATATTTTTGGAATAAAAATAGACATGTAGACCAACTGAAGAGAATTGATGGCCCAGTTATAAAGCAATTTTTTTCATTTTTCTTTCTTTTTTCTTATTATTTTATATATGTTTTCAGCATTCTTCATTTGTATACAATGTATGCTTTATCATCTTGGGTGTAATCCTCATGGAGTTCCCACTACCCATTCATGTATGCATCATCACCATTGGCCCTTGTGCTTTTCCCACCCCTATTTTGATCCTGCTTTCTCCTCCCTCCCTGCAGAGTATCACTGGTTTATAGTTGCCTATTGATCTAGTTAATAATATGGTCTGGTACATTTGTAAGCTGCAGAGAACAGAAATTCACAAACATGGTAACTATGTGAAGGATGTGTTTATCTTGATTTTAAGAGTCATTTGACATTGTGTATGTATGTCAAGTCAAAGCTTTTCTATACATTTATACTTGTCAATTGTATGACAGATATAATTGTATATTATATGATATTTGATTATTCTTCAGTGGGCTAAATTAATCCATTTCTATCAATATGGACTCATGGATATTCATTTTATAACTGGGTAATGATCCAATACAAATATTTTTATCTTGCTACATAATTCATTCTACTGTGGACATTGGGTTTCCTTACATTTCTGTCCTGTTCCTCTTTGACATACCCACATCTTTGTGTGTGTGGTATGCATATGCACACTTATTTATTGGTATTGTGGGATCCTCCAGGTTCTGCACTCTTGCCTTGATTTGATAGTGTCATTTTGTTGAATTTCTCAGTTTGATTGTTTGTATATGGGATTATCCCTGGGTTTTCAGGTTTTTAATTCAGTGTGGTAGGTTAATATTAATGATACATTTGTTGCTTAGATTTGAATTTATTTAATGACAAATGACGTTAAACGTCATTCATACATTCTTTTTAACTTCTGCATTTCTTCTTTGGTGATGTATCTATTGAGATATTTGCCTCATTGAAAATAGGGTTGTTTTCTTAATATTGAGCTTTAAGGACTTTTCCACAATTTGGAATTAAGTCCTTTACGAAGGACTTAATATATATATTGCAAATATTTTTCCTAACCTGTGACCTCTTCTGGGGGAGAGGTGAGTAGTAAGCAAAATCGTCAGGGTGCAAAATACACTGTGGGGAGGGTTACAGGTGTCTTGAGGTGGGTGTGGTATGGAAGACATATCCTGTGTGTCTGAGTCATATGTAGCATTTCAAACTAATTGCCTTCATGAAAAAAAAAAAACAACTAAGAACAATAACTGAACTTCACTATATTCATGAAGATTGCATTTTGAGTATGAACAACTACAGAAAGGAGGGTAAACAAAAACCATGATAAAATCCTGGAGCCCTTCTTGTGGCATAGTGAGTTAAAGCACAGCACTGCAAAGCTAGTCGTAGCCACTTCAGTGTGAGTTCAATCCCCTGCCAGTGGGGATCCACATGGCACAGCAGACCTCTCCTGCACCCCTCCAGTGTACTTAGTCCATCTGTCTGTTCTGCTCCCCAATGTCTTTGGTGAATCCTCTCACCAGAGGATTCTGGTGAATGCCCCTGCACCTCTGGCCTGTACCCCAGTTCTGTATGTATAATTAAATCTTAAAAAAAAAATACTACTTCCTATCTACTATATTTGGAAACAAGCAAGCATCGAACACACTAACTAAACCCCACAAAACAGAAAATAAGAAATGGCTAGGATATAGAGAAAATGAAACCCCATGGATTGTTGGTAGGTGTATAAAATGGTGCCACTATGTTCAAAAATAACAAGGCAGTGCCTCAAAAAGTTTAAGCATAGAATTATCATACAACCTACCAATTTCATTCACTGATATTTACTAAAGAGAACTGAAAATAGGTACTTAAATAAAATTTTATACATGAGTGTTCATAATAGCACTAGTCACAATAACCAAACGTTAAATATATGCAAATGTGCATTAGATGATGAATGGATAGACAGATGTGGCCTATTCAGACAGAGGATTTTATTCAGCAATGAAATGATGATACACTGACAACACTTCAGAATGTATGATGTCGAAAACACTAAGAGTGAAATAAATCAGATATTGAAAATTACGTATGTATGTTCTCATTTATATAAAATATCTATAATAGGCAAATTCATAGAGAGAGAAGCAGATGAGTGATTCCTGGGATTAGGTGTGACTAGTTCAAGTGACAATTGCACAATATTATAATCATTCATAAGGTCACAAATTTTACCCTTAAACGAATTAATTGTCTGTTAAGTTAGTTAAACAAAAGCAGGTGGGTTTCAACGCTAAAAAAAAAAATAAATGAGGAAATGATATTTTTATTATAAGTTAATATTTCAGTCACCTTCTGGTTTGCGTGTAGTTTCATCATCTCATTTAGCTCAGGATTACCTTTCTCTTTGCTTGGTCTTGTTAAAATGATATAGTCATGTGTACTTAGGTATTAAGTAGATATTCACCAAGCACTTAGTAACATTAGAATAGCTGAAAGCAATTTTTCTAGCAAAAATCAATTTTGTTGAAATGGTGTGTTGAAATAAAGTTCTTGAGCTAAGAATGTGTAGTGTTTGGTCTTCTGTGTATTCCTGTTGCTTCTCTGAGCAGCCTATCATTCGTTCAGTAGCATGGTATGATTTTTGGGAAAGAAAAAAAAAAAAAAAAAAGATTGGCCCTCCCTGGTGGCACAGCGGGTTAAAGCACAGCACTGAGACGCTAAAGCCATTTCCGCATGAGTTCGATTCCTGCCTTCCCCGGAGGAAATCCACATGGCGAGGCAGACCTCTTCTGGCCCGCCCCCTGCTCCCCTCAACAGTGTACTTTGTCCATCTGCCTGTTCTGTACCCCACTCTGTCTCTGGTGAATCCTCTCACCCTCTGCATCTCTGGCCTGTATCCCAGTTCCATATGAATAAATAAATAAATCTTTTAAAAAAAAAGATTAAAGAACTGGACTTTGAGATAAGAAATTAGTGACATTTGAATATTTGGCTATAGGTTTAGCAGAGTGATTTTGGCCATATATTAAATTTCCATGTTATTTAATAATAGTATATCTGAAATGGGGAGGGTAGCTATACCCATGAACTAATGTGCAGGTACTGTGTTTCATGAACACTCCATATATATATAGTTCCACTAGAATTTTTAATGGCTCTTACTAATGAACTTGTTAATTAATAGCTATTCCCTTTTCACTGGGTTGGTCGAAGTGATACTAATAGACTTTAAAATGTTAGGAGACACTGATCTTTCTTGAAGATACTTTTTCTGTCATATATTATTACACAGAGCTTCCCTTGCTTTGCATTTATTTATTAACCCAAACTTTTATTTTTTACTTTGCTCTTAATGTCATGAGAATTAAAATGGAGTTCCCATGGTAACTGGGCTGGGGACTCAGGTCACTGAGTCATCAAGTGATCACCAAAAGCTGTGAATAAAGCTGGAGCATCATGAGAAAAACTAACCACATAGAGCACAAAGGAAAACATTCCTTTAAAAATCTAGTAATATGAAAATATTCATTTCTGCTGTGCATTGTCTTTAGTCAGGTAAGTGGGGATGAAATACTTATAAATAATAGGCTGCTGAAATTTTCAGTTATTTTTATTTTAAAAGTAAAGCTTTATTACTGGTGCCACAACTTTATAAATGTCTCCTACCCTCTCAACCACCCTCCTCAGTCTCATCTCTGTTCTACTTTTCAATTCAGGGAGCACTTACTGAACCCCTACAGTACCAGTCTCTCTAAATGAAATGTGAAATTTCTCTTAAAATTGCATTGCTCCACAAACAGATTGTGCATGATATACGGAAATCTTTCTTGGTCTAGTGTATATTTTACACTAAATAATTATAAGTTTCATATGTAAGTTTTATATATCATATTTCTAGAATTTTGTTTTAGTTAAATTACAAATTATATATTCTATTTTGTAGGGAATACTGAACTAAGTGTGAATGTGTACATTCTTAATACTGCCCTAGGTTCATAGTTTATTGAATACCAACGATATTCTAAGAATTGTAATGCCACCATTTTATAACAAGTAAACAAATTATTTCTGAAGTATTCTTTACTGAGAAAGCCTTTCAGAAATATCCATGCATTTATGTATATGCGTGCCTACAACTATCTAAAAGTTGCTGTGAAAGTGACCTCCCTTTCCCAATCTCAGAATTTCCTGTACCAGTATTTATGAATAAGACACAGTCTCTGGTCTCAAGAATCTTATGGTCCTAACAGCGAAGACACAGAAACTTGCCACCTGTAATTACAATGTTATGAAAAGTATTATAAGCAACTTGCAGGTGTAATGTGGTAGGGAAAGAGAATGAACTAGTGGAGACTGAAGGAGAGGGAGTGATGCACAACTCATGGGTGCCGTTAAAATTGTAAAAAAATATGAAATAATCAGCCAAGTGAAGAAAAGGTCAGGAATACCTTTGGTATAAAAGAAAAGTGTGCATTGATTTGGTGATGGGAAACCCGTGGGGATTACAATTGAGATGAAAAAAAAATGTGAAAAATGATGTAAAAATAAACTTTTTAATAAAAAAAAAAGAATTAAAAATAACATTAAAAAAAAAAAAGAAAAGTGTGCATCAATCAGAGCATTTCAGAACTAGTGTTCTAGAAATTGATGAGTTTTCTGAGGTGGAGAGAAAGAGTAGTGTCTGGGGCATGACTGTGTACACACTACAGTAGCTGCAGGCATCAGCCAAGGTGCTGTGGCAGCCAGAGAGGCAGGTGAGGAGTCTGAATCAGTGAGCAGCAAGAGAAGACTCTGGGCCTCTCCCCACTTTGTGTTACTCCAGCTGCTTCCCTTTTCTGTGATGTTTTTCCTTACTTCTTTAGATCACTCCTTTTCCTTTACTTTCCCTGTGCCTGACCTTCTCTCTCTCCTGTTGTCACTTTCCATTGTAGTATCAATCAACCAAACAAATATTTATTGTAAAGAAACTAGTAGTTGTTGACTACTTTCAGATATGATTATTTTTATTTTAGGAATGAATCTTTTCCAGAGAATATTTTCCATGTTGGCCTCTTGTGATTTCTGATAATAGTTGTTAACATAGTTTTAAACTTTAGTGCATTATTATTTTAGTTTTTTAAGAATCATTTATGCATAAAAGAACTGGGTGTAATCTAGAGACCGGGGTGGGAGGAGGGAGAGTGAGAGGATTCTATAGAGTGTGGGGAGCAGATTAGGCAGAATTACTGGAATACACTGCTAAGGGGAGCTATAGGAGGACTGGATAGGTCTGCTGCCCCATCTGTTAGCTCCATGATCTGTTTAAAACTAAGGCCATCAAGGGGATGGTACTGAGATTTACACCCTAGGTACCAGGGAGTCTCTTTAATGCACTTATAATTTTTAATTGATGGGTATTGTCATTGCTACCTTCTAGTTCAAAAGAAAGTATACCTTGAAATGCTGATTTTGGTATAAAATGCATTTTTATTTTAAAACTAATACATGATGATTTTAACTACTCATAGGAAACAAAAATATAAAAAACAAAAACCCAAAAATATAGACACTAGGAATTGAAAGCCATGAGAGGGGATCGATTGGTCATATTGTGTACATGATCAAAACGTGAAGATAGAAACCACTGGGCCTTTGCAGTGACTGCTGCTGTTTCACTTGGAAAATCATTCTTTGCTGTTTACTGAGTGATGATTTGTTCTCCCATGCTCAGTCATGCCCTGTCTTTCCTTACCAGTTATTGAGTGACAAATTCTCCATCTGAGTTCCTATGTCAGCATCTCCTAGCATCATCACTGCACTGTTTCTTTTTGGCTCACGTACTGCTGTATGTCTATGAATTTCCTGCTGGCCTTTCCTGCCTGCTTGGCTGCCCTCTCTTTCTTCTTGGCTGTTGTGATCATTGCCCACAATATGCTGCTTTGCTCCTGAGGCTATGCAGATTTGCGTTCTTAAGAGACCATGTGGAGTGACATGGGGAGGCCAGTGACATGAGAAATACATAATGAAGGGCCTGGTAAGCTGGGGGTGGTAACACAAGTGTGGAATCCATGACATCGTTGAGGTGCCCAACAAGCATCAGTAGTTTGGATACTTAAATATCAAGTAGTTTAAATTATATGATGAAAAATTAATTAGTTGATATCATATTGTACTTTCTAAAATTGACAGTTGACCTTTGTACTTACTAGGAATCATTTCATATGGTTTAAATTAATAAATGCATATAATACAGAGATGAACTACCATTGAATTAAAGATCAATATAATCCTCATTTTAAAGTGATGTAGGTTTTAAAATTGATCAATTACATATTTTTTATCATCTATTCATTTTCTCAGTAAGTGTATTTTAAATATTGGCCTATAACTCAGCATTAACTATGGACATAAATTAATATACTGATCCTTTGTTACTTGATATGTGAGTGCCATGGATTCATTGTTAATTCTCTATCATGGACATTATTCTACTTGTAGTTTTTAAAATAAACATTGGTCAGTATACCTCATACCTGAATTTTGACTTAACATTCATAATTACTCTAATAAAATATTTTGTTATTATTTACAAGTTAAGAGAAGTTTTAAACTTTTTATTTAGCATGTGTCTTCTTGGAGAGTGGTATCAGTTTTCACTGTCATTATCACGAAGTATTTATTTCCTTACAGACTCAAATACAATGCATCTATTTTTAAAAACTAAAATTTGATAGTTCCCTGCAGCACCACTGTTTGTATTGAATTGATTTATAATGGCAGTTTTAGTTTTCACATAATTATTGTGTAAGAATTTTTTTTCCTTTGTTGATAGTCTTCATATGTTTTGCTTGATATTCCATACATTTAACTTTTGAGTACACTAATTTCACATTAATCACTAATGTGATATTTAACAAGTAGATTCTATAGTTTGTTTTTACTTTTACTTATAGTACTTATGCCTCCAAATAAAAAAAATATATTGACATATATATTTGTGCACAGTCTTCAAAATATATGCAGAATTTACTGTGATTTTTATTATGTTATAATACTATCAATAATTTCTTTCCTGATTTTTGTAATAGGTCAGCTTACAATGGATTTTCCATCATAATGTTTGCTGTTTAACGTTTCAATATTCAATTGAATACTAGCGTTATGTTGAGAGGCAGAAATCTGAATTTGCCAAGTTTTCTTGTGCGGGCACCATAAATAAATCACCCTGTCCACACTGATGAGAAATATGTCTTCCATATTCTTCTGAGAGGTAACACTAAGTTAATTTAGATCTTTCATTCCATTGTTTACATTGAAACTTTTGTTACTGATAGCAGAAAAATGGTGAATCTTCTGCTTAAATGCCCTCCACTATCCTTGGTTTTTAGATGAAAGCAGAGTTCTCGTCATGGATGCAAGATTCCATCTTATCTGGCCTATTACTATCGATGATCTCTATCATTTATTTTCTTTCCCACTCGCTTCCTGTTCTGGTTCTTTGTAAATGGCATGTCCAAGTCTTAGCTACTTGACTATCTGTTCAGTAATATCTCGGTCATATTAGCAGTGTTAGAAAAAGCACCTCAGTGATGAGTCACTTGTTCTGAGAGTACTTTGCTCTTTTCCTTTACATCAATCCTATAAATTGTGCCTTTATTTAAAGCTATTAATGTCTGCATCCAGCGTTAGTCTTTAAAATCCCTCCATAAAAATTTATGCTGTGCCTTACAGCCTGACATAGTGGTTGACATATAGTAGAAGCATGTTAGGAATATTGTTTATGATTACTGGGGATTTTAGTTGAATGGAGATATTAATGGATAACATTTCTCAAAAATACATTTTGGCTGTGAGTGAAGATGTCTCCTCTATTTGAGATTCAATATTATTGAATTACTCAATGTTCATTATATATAAATGTTTGATTAAAAGTTGTTCTTTTGTTTTTGTTGTTTTAGGCATCACAAGAAAAAAGCTAATGTATGAAGCAAATTACTCTGCAGTGTCTCAATTTGTATTACTTGGACTTTCTGCCTCTGTCCCCATGCAGCATTTCCTCCTTCTCTTCTCTACAGTGTTTTATGTAACCATTTTTCTGGGAAATTTCCTTGTTGTGCTTGCTGTGATATTTGATCCTCATTTACATTCCCCCATGTACTTCCTTTTAGCCAATCTCTCATTTATTGATTTCTGTCTGTCTTCTGCAACTGTTCCCAAGATGATTTCTAACCTGTCCACAGGACAGAAGACCATATCCTTCCCCGGATGTATCATGCAGATATTCGTCCTGCATCTCATGGGTGCATCTGAGATGGTGGTGCTCATTGCCATGGCCTTCGACAGATATGTGGCCATATGTAAGCCCCTGCACTACATGACTATCATGAGCCCAAGAATATGCATATTGCTTGTGGTTTTTGCTTGGATTGTAGGCCTCATTCACTCTGTGGTGCAGCTAGCCTTTGTGGTCCATTTGACTTTCTGTGGTCCTAATGAGATAGATAACTTTTACTGTGACCTTCCTTGGTTTATTAAACTTTCTTGCATGGACACTTACAAAATGGAATTTATGGTAACTGCCAACAGTGGTTTCATTGCCCTGGGTTCTTTCTCCTTATTGATTATTTCCTATATCTACATCCTGGTCACTGTGTGGAAAAGTTCTCCAGCTGGTTTGTCTAAAGCCATTTCTACTCTGTCAGCTCATGTCACTGTGGTGGTTTTATTCTTTGGGCCAATCTTGTTTTTATACATATGGCCATTTCCCCCAGTGCCAGGGGATAAGTTTCTTGCTGTTTTGGATTATTTGATTACTCCCATTCTGAATCCTGCCATTTATACATTGAGAAACAAAGATATGAAGGCAGCAATGAGAAAACTGAGTAGCCAGTTATTGAGTTTGAGAAGCTCTCTGAAATAGCTCACATTTGCAGAAGTGGTTTCATCTAAAATATTACATAAATGTTCAATTTTTAAACATATTCTCTGATACAGTTTATTTTCTTTAGTTCATGAGGTCTAATAATCTTGGTGAAATCATTGCCAGTTATTTACTTACAATCTGACTATAGTATTAATTACTATGTAGAACCTATTTTACATAGTCTTTATATATTTTTTTAATTTTGTAAACCACTCTGATCTACATTTTGTTGTCCATAGAATATTTTGGAAATGAAATCCAGACAACCTGCTATATATTCAGATCTATTCTTCCTTCTTGACATTTTCCTGGATAATAATACAGACAATACCTCCTGGTAAGAGAGTCACTGGCTCTGGTATTTTTAGTGGTGCAGTGAAGGATTATTTTTTATGTTAATAGTATTTGCTGTTGCTCCTTTTCCTCTGTGACTGATGTTACTGAAAATGCTCAGTTACATGAATGTAATTATGAAAGGAAAAATAATCCATTAAATTTTGTATATTAGTTGAATGTTGAGGTAAATACAAAATGTAGAAAAATTATTGATGCAACTTTTAGAGTTTGAAATTTTGTCCACCTTTTTATTATGCTAATGACTAAGGACTGAAAACTTTTTAAAGTTTGGTATTTAAGAGGTTAAATTTACCTTCTTTAATATTATCTCTGCATATATACTGACAATGACATCATTCAATTAAAAAATATATTCACTCATAAAGATGAAAACAAGACGAGGATCTAAAAAAATGGTAAAGAGGAAAATTGGAGGTCGCATTGCTTTATAATGGATGAATTATGGCACTGGCCAACCATTTCTCACAAGTCTGAGATGCAAATCAAGACTTAGAAAACACCAACCTATGCAAATCAATGTTTTGAAAATATAGACTTGTTTAAATAGGGTTTATACATTGGATGCAATTTTTTCCATTACACATTTTCTTTGTTTTGAGTCTGAATTATACAGAAGAAATTGTCTCCTGTGGTATCTTCTCCTTTCATGATTGAGAGTATATCTTCAAAATAGGGGTTAAATCTTAGACTAAATATCCCCAATTTTAAATATTTCCAGCCACAATTAATAGTTATCAAAATGTCAGTTTTTTTTAAATGAGATCCCTCAGAAATTCGTTTAACTATTTTTAAAGTCCGTTCACATTGAAATCTTTTCAGTACAAGACTTATTCCAGCATCATGTGGTGAAACAATATAATATTCCAATTTAAAATAAAATTCACTAAAACAGCAATTAAAGATATAAATGAATCAGAAATACAAAATTTTGAAATCTAAAAATAAGAGCCAGGTATAAACTCAGAACTTATTAACTTGACAAAATTATTTCATAAACAAAGAATAAACTACTAGATACTCAAAGAAATATACAATAGTAAAAATATAATTAACAGTAAAAATGGTTTTGTATGTTTGATTCTAAAGACACAACTTAGTAAAGTATGACATACTTAGAAATATTTTAAATTCAGAATATCCCCTTTCTAAATTTCTTTTCTGAGTCTGGTATCAAAAAAAGTCATGTTATGTAAACAGGAATCTAAAGCAGATTGTCATCTGAAGTCTTACTAATAATCTCGAAAGGCAGCAGTGAAACCACATTGCCCTCAAAGCTCTCAAGGAAAAACAATCTGAGATAAATATTTATTGTACAGTTAGTCTTTCAAATTTATCACAATAATAGTGAAATAATTTTAAGTTTGGAAGGTTTTGTCAAATGTTGTATGCATAATAATCACTTTCTGACGAATCATCGACATGGTAAATTCCATGTGTTCAAGAGCTGTTTGGGGATCCTTCAGCAATACTGGTGCTTATAATTATATAATAATTTTAGACTTTAAACAAAAATGAGGGCTCACATAAAAAAAACAGTGTGCAGTGTTAATTTCCTAATACATTACATATTTTTATTAGCAAGTGGATAGAAAAAATAAATATAATAATGTGTTGATTTTCTCTCGCAATGGGTAGGAGATAGAACTGGCAATTCAAATAGTGGAGGCTAAATGTTCTTTGAAGTGAGGGAATGATGATCCTTAATAAAATCTGGACACTAAAGCAAGTTTCCAAATTTTATATTATATTTATACTAAAATAAATTTTAAATGATTAAAAAGAGAAAGCAAAAAGGACAATATTATGAAAGACATAACTACACACAAAGCAAGCAAAACACACAAACAAGCAAAACAATTGACGTAAAAGTCAGACCTGTGAAGAGGCATTGACAAACTTTCTCATCTATGAGTCAAACATAAAATCTAAAAAATGTTTTTCTCCAGGTGAGGGAAAAAAATTTATAATTACACTATATACATATATGGTTTTATAACCCAATGTTTACATCAGTGATTATTAAATATATAGTGATTTCACTAAAGACTCACTTACAAAAGGCAGTTCAGGTTTCCATGCCAAACCATGAAAAGTATTTTGTATATAATAGGTTCTTTTGGTGAAAGTTTGTTGAGTGAGTGATTTTTTAAAAAACACTTTATGCCTGATTGCAAGATTTTTAAAAATAACACAATTGTAAATAGAGTTCAATGTCTTTACATATTTTTATCATACTTAATCTTAGTTTTACTTTTCTGTAACAACAAAATAAATAGAGAAAATCTGTGGTGTGTAAATTTATATTACTTGCTTAACTTTTGTATTACTTAACTTTTGGACATATAGTACTTCCTATTGTTTTTTTCTACTTTTAAAAACATTTCTAGCACTCAGGAGCACTGTACCTGGTAACAGTTAATTCCTTTTCCCTTATCCTCCTGTTTCCCAGTAACCACGAATTCACTTACTCTATAAATTTGAATGATCTTGACATTTCATAAAACTGGAATCACATTATGTGACCTTTGTGTGTCTGACTTATTTCACTTAAAATAGTATTTTTAGGCCCTCCCTGGTGGCACAGCAGGTTAAAGCACAGCACTAAGAAGCTAAAGCCACTGCAGCATGAGTTCGATTCCCACTCCTGGAGGTGACCACATGGCGCGGCACAGCTCTCCTGACCCCCCGCCCACTACTCCCCTCAACAGTGTGTTTCGTCAATCTGCCTGTTCTACCCCCCACTCTGTCTCTGGGGAAGCCTCTCACTGCCCTGCACCTCTGGCCTGTACCCCAGTTCTGTATGCATAAATAAATAAAAAATACTAAAAAAAATAGTATTTTTAAGGTTCATCCATATTGGTAAATTTATCAGTTTTTCACTCATTGTTCTGGCTCAGTAATTTTCTATTGCATAAATATACCATGCTGTTTATCCATTCATCAATGCTGGAATGATCAATAGATGGAGTTATATTCTTTCTCCATTTTGGAAGCTGGAAATCTGATATCAATATTAGAAGAATTGTGCTCCTTCTCAGACTCTTCATAACTCTAATGTCTATCTCTATTTTCATAGTCTTCTATTAGCTATTCTTGTTTTCTGTCTCTTATTAGAACAATTGTTATTGGAACTAGGACCCATGCAGGTGCTCCAAGATGCTTATATTTCAAGGTTCTCATTGTTTTTGCAAACAGTCCTTTTACAAATAAGGTACATTAGCAGTTTTGAGAATTCGGAAATAGACATCTTCTTGAGGACCACCATTCATCCCACTACCAGACCCTTGTAAGATACATGACTACTAAATTTTCTCTCATCTGAACATTTTACTTTAATTGTCTTACCGATATTTTTTGCCATGCCAGGGCCTTGGATTTCATTAATCTTTTTATATAATTTTTCATTTGTTGATTACTCTGTTGTTTTTTAAAAAAAGAAGCCACAGACTAACATACACACATACAGATGGACATAATAAATAGTACATCTATTATCAGAGAATACACTTTGATCTATTTCTCAGATTTTGTCATCTGCATTTTTTTTTCTCTTATGGCCTGTGAAGTTTTAGATGCCAATGGAGAATGACATCAGGTGTGCTCTTAGCAGACAGAAACTATATTAAATGTCATGGAGGAAGGGCCCAAAATGCCACTTACTTTTATATCAACAATAGTGGATAGACTTTGAAAATGTTTGGAATTTGTGTTTTTATTATGTTTAAGACACTTTTAAGTATTTTACATAAATGCTTTTTGTCTTTAATGTATCACTACAAGGTGACACATTGATTGGTTTAGAAAGCTAATGCTTATTCTCAAAAGTACTAACACAGCCCTGTTTACAAAAGTGTAAGTTTGAAGTTCATAGGAACCTTTATTAAATTTCCAAGTTTTAATAATATTAAACTTATATTTTTAATAATACCAGACTCTAAGTTTAAATAAAACCAAACTCTTTAATCATCTGTGAGCTGGTACATTGTTCTCCAGTTGACATTAAAAAAAATTATTTTTTGGCCCTCCCTGGTGGCACATTGGATTAAAAGCACAATGCTATAAAGCAATCCACAGCCACTGCAGCACTAGTTTGATTCCTGGCCAGGGAGGTGACCCACATGGCTTGGAGGATCTCTCCTGACCCTCCCGCTGCTCCCCTCAGCATTGTATTTCATTTGATCTGCCTGTTCTGCTCCCCACTCTGTTTCCGGTAAACCCTCTCAGCCTCTGGCTCCCCGCACCTCTGGCCTTTACCTCAGTTCTTGTATACGTAAAATAAATAAATCTTAAAAAATTATTTTTAATTCTTCAACACCTGTTAACCATTTTAAATGAGCTTATTTCATAAAAATGAGTAATATATTTTTTAGTTGAGTTAGTCCCAGGAAATAGGTTCAAATAGGGCTCATGAAATAACCTTGATTTTGTCCTTGGGAATGAGTGTAGAGCTGAGCTGCTTGTGAATGTGAACTGGAGTGCTAGTAATCCAGCTACCAACAAGCATGGCATCATGATTGTGTTAATTATATTAAAAAGCCAACTGAAGTAGGTGATTTATGATTGCTTAATTTTGTTACTAAGGATGATTACTCAGGAGTATGGTAAGTAAGGATTTCTTCTGGATGCTAACAGAAAGAAACGATAAGTTTATATTTTAAATTTTCATTTAGCATCATAGTCTAGAACCAGAACTATTCTATGGCAATTCTTAAATTATCTCATATTTATTGAATCTATGATTGTCATATTTCTGATCAAACAAATCACTTAACTTTATAGGTTACAAAATTATGAAAATAAGGCTCTGCTTAGTAACTCATGGGTATATATTTGGAATTAAACTTGTAAGCAAATGCTCACACATCCAGAGTTTTTTTATTTTAAATGCTACTTCTTAGAATTTACCCTTAGATCAGATAAATTATTTTCCAGGCTCATTTTATTCAAAAATTGTACTTATATCTCTGTGATCACATTTTTAATGCTTCACTGGATCTCTGTTGTTGCTTGGGATATGCTTTCTAGTATGCTTCATTACTCCTGACTGGATATAATTTAGCTGATGCAAAAATCCTTGCAGGGTTGACTATGCCCCTATACCTCTGAATTACATAAATTATTGTAAAGCACTGTTACTGCAATGAAATTTTTTAAAAAAGTGGAAAGGTTGGTAGTATAGGGAGGGAAGCAATCTTCTCAGAACATTTTGTGGAAATGTAAAATTGCACAGCCATTATTTATGGAGATTACATTACATTATGGAGATTTTTCAAAATAGCTAATATTATATTAAAATGTGATCTACCAGTATCAGTTGTGGGTATATATACACAGTAACTGGCATTATTATCACCCAAAAGTATATGTATGCATACGTGTTTGTCAATTGTATAATTGAAGAATAGCTGACAAATACAATCCCATATTTTATATGTTATTCATTCAGTTATTCTTCAGTGAAGTGAAGTAATTCATTTCTATCAATATGAACTTATAATCAGTTAATAATAAGGAAATAATCCAGTACCAATTTACTTACATTGTTAGATAATTCTTTCTAGCTGTGGCCATTGGAAGGCCTTACATTTGTCTTCTGTGCCCCTTCAAGGTAGCCCCATCTTTGGGTATGCGTATGTGTGTATGAGTGTTTGTGTGTGAACTTTGTTTTCTGGTACTAGATGATGCTCCAGCTTCCACATTCCTGGCATGACTTGATAATATCATTTTGCTTACTTTTGTCAGTTCGATAGGTGAATATAGTATTTGTTGCATAGATTTAAAATTCATTAATGACAAGTGATATTAAGCATTTTTTATATTGTTATTTTTGTTTTCTGCATTTCTTCTTTGGTGACACATCTATTTAGGTATTTTCTACTTTTAAAAATTACAGTTTTACTAATATTAAACTTTAAGAATCTTTTCCATATTGTGGATGTAAATCCTTTGTCAGGTATATACTTGCAAATGTTTTTCCCACTCAGTGACATTCCACAGACAGAAGAGTTTACAGTGGACTGTGGGAGAGGTTTATGGGTGCCTTGGAGGTGGGTGTGGTATGGGAGCATACATCTGAAAAGATTTATTCCTGTACCTCTGAATCATAGGTAGTATTTTAAACCCATGCTACCTGATTAAAAATACAGATTAAAACATATGTAAACTTTGTAGTATTCATGAACAGTGTATTTTATGCCTCAAAAGGCAAGTGAAAGAAGGTAAATAAAACCATGATAATATCCTGTTACATATCTATAATAGATATTAAGATAACTATTATTTTAAAAAAGAGTTGGCAAAGAGGTTGATAAATTGAAATCCTATATATTGTTAAAATTATTGGTAGGTATATAAAATGGTGCAACTATTTTACAAAGTAATAAAGGAGTGCCTCAAAAAGTTTAAGCATAGAATTATCACATTACTGGTCAATTTAACTCATAGATATTTATTGAAAGGAATTGAAAATAGGTATATGGACACATATTTATACATGAGTTCTTAGTACCATTAGTCACAACAGCTAAAAGTAAATACAATCCACATGTGTATCAGCTGATGAATGGATACACACATGGCCTATTTATACAGAAGAATATTAGTCAGCTATGAAAGATTGATGCACTACAGTATGTATCACTTCAAAAACATGTTGAGTGGAAGAAACAGATATTGAAAGTTGTATGTTCTCATTTATATAAAATATCCATAATATGTAAATTCACTGAGACAAAAAGCAGAAACGTGATTCCAGGAATTAGGAGTAGAAGAGGGAAGAGTAAATGCCCAAGGGACACCATTTCCTATTTGGATGATGACATACCCTGTGACAGGATAAGATGATTACTGCACAATAATATAATCATACAAAATACCTCTAAATTGTTCCATCTATGATGAATTAATGTTGTGCATACTTTCGTTAAACAAAGGAGATAAAATTGAAACTAGACAATAATATATGATAAAATGATATTTTTATGTTAAAAAGATTTCAGGGCCTCCCTAGTGGTGCAAGGGTTAAGTCTCATCACTGTCATGCTGTCCACAACCACTACAACACAAGTTCAATACTTGCGCGTGGCACAGCAGACTTCTCCTGTCCCACAATCTGCTCCCCTCAGCAGCGTATTTTAGTCAGTCCACCTGTTCTGCTCCTGCTCTGTTCCCTCCTGGCAGGCCTATTATTCTTGGATGATCTCAGTTATTTACTTTCTTAACTACTGGTTTCCTGTAATGGGTCTTTGCAAATGGCATGTCCAAGTGTGGGCTGTTCAACTCTCTGTTTAGTAATATCTCTATCTAATTAGCAGTGTGTGAACAAGCACCTTTATGATGAGTCATCTGTTCTCATAGTACTCTGCTCTTTTCCTTTATATTAATCCTATGAATTGTATCTTTATTTAAAACTATTTTAAGTCTAAATACTTAATTAGCCTATAGTCAAAATTAGTGTTTTGCTTCAGAAATTGATAGAGTGCCTGTCCTATAGTAGATGAACATTAGGAATATTGGTTATGTGCATTGGGGATATTAGTTAAATGGAGATTTTAATGGATAACGTCATCAAACCCCTTGTTAGTTAAGATGTCTCTTTTGTTTTAGCTTCAATATTATTGAATTACTCAGTGTTCATTATACATAAATATTTGATAAAAAAAAGTTGTTCTTTTGTTTCTGTTGTGTTAGGCATCACAAGAAAAAAGCTAATGTATGAAGCAAATTACTCTGAAGTATCTCAATTTGTATTGCTTGGACTTTCTGCCTCTAGGCCACTACAGCAATTCTTCCTTGTCTTCTCTACAGTGTTTTATGTAACATTATTCCTGGGAAACTTACTTTCTGTGCTTGCTGTGATATTCGATCCTCATTTACATTCCCCCATGCACTTCTTTTTAGCCAGTCTCTCAGTTTTTGGTATCTGTCTGTCTTCTGCAACTGTTCCCAGGATGATTTCTAACCTGTCCACAGGACAGAAGACCATATACATCCCAGGGTGTATCATACAGATACTTGTCCTGCATCTCATGGGTGCATCTGAGATGGTGGTGCTCATTGCCTTGGCCTTTGACAGATATGTGGCCATATGTAAGCCCCTGCACTACATGACGACACTGAATCTGTCCACGAAGTGGTAAAATAATATGGAACTATTCAATCACAAAGAAAATTTCATTAAAATTGCAATTAACTATATGAAAGAATAAAAAATTCAAATTTCTGAATGGAAATGCCTAAAATAAGAATCAACTAAAACTCAAAACAAAATTTAACTCGACAAAATCATTTCATAGACAAAAAGATAAACTACTAAGTATTCAACGAAGAATATGGTGGCCAAAATTATAATGAAGAATACAGAGAATAAAGGAGAAAAATTGAAAATGAAATTAACTAAATATAGATGTTTGAAAGGTTCAAGATAGAAGGGTAAAGAGCACTGGGAAGATGACTTTCAGTATCTGTATTATTAAAATAATGAAATTAATACAATTGGTATGGTATGTCAAACTTTTCTTTACATGCCTGAAAAAAAAAAAAAAAGAAGATCAAAATCTACATAATGAAATTAATGAAATGACTTGTAACACCCTGGATAACTTGTCTTATATATTCATTCCAAGGCATAACATAGTAAAAGCTTTGAAAATAGTTTGAATTCAGAGTATCCTATTTCTCAGTTTCTCCCTATCTTAGTATCAAAATAGTCATTTACCTAAATAGGAGACAAAATCAAGTTGAAATCTGAATTCTCAATAATAATGTCAAAAGGCAGCAATGAAACCACATTGTCTCTTAGACCACTCAAGGAAATGAAATGAGATAAATATTTAGTATATAGTCTGTCTTTTGAATACATAAGAATTAAAATAATTTTAAGTTTGGAAGGTTTTGTCAACTGTTGGATGATAATCATTATTGGAGGTAACTTCTAGTAGGTGAACTCCATGTAGCATTGAAGGGCTACTTGGAGACCCTACGGCAATATCACTGCTTATAATTGTGTAGATTATATAAATAGATTTTGTATTTAAACAAAAAAGAGGCTCACATGAAAGAATTCTATGTAATGTTTAATCTCTAATAAATAAAGCATTTTTAATGGGTAAGGGATAGGAAAAGTAATCATAAAATAATGTGTTGATTTTCTCTTTAGTATTAGGTGGTTTTCAGAACTTGAAACTCAGATAGTGGAAGTGGCTAGCTTTGCATTGCTGCACTTTAACCTGGTGGCACCACCAAGGAGGACACATACTTCACATCTACTGTGATGTCCAATATATTAAAAACAAATATCTAACAATAAAGTAGAAATCTAAAAAAAAGTGTTAGCAAGGATGGGGAGAAATTGAAAACCTATGTAGGGGAAAGTAGGGGGAGAATGAATGCCCAAGGACACTCATTTCCTGTTGGGTAATAACATATCCCGTGACAGCATAAGCTGGTGACTGCACAATATTATAATCATACAAAATGCCACTGCATTGTACCTTTAATAAAATTAATGTAGTGTCAAATTAGTTAAATGAAAGCAGGTGCAGTTAGAAACTAATAATAAATGAGGAAATGATATTTTTATTATAAGAAGACTTCAGTCACAGTGGTTCAGCATGTGGTCTCGTCACATATTTTTGCTTAGTTTACCTTTCTCTTTGCTTGATATTTATTAATATTATGCTTTTGTGTGTACTTACACACTATGTAGATGTTCACATAATTTAGTAAAATGATTGGTAAAACTGTTGACAGCAGTTTAGCTAACAAAAATCAGGAAATGGTATTTTGAAACAGAGTTCTGAGGAAGAACGTGTGGCCTTTGTTCTCTAGTGTGTGCATGTGGCTGCTCTAAACAGCATTTCTCTCACTTAGTACGGGTGGTATGATTTAGTAAACTAAAAGACCAGTGGAATGAATCTGGGAAATATAAGTTGACTATCCTTTCCTACCATTATGTAAAATCAATACCTCATTTCTTCATCTGAGGGAAGACGGTGCACTTCCATCTGACTATTTTGTTAGGAAGAATAGATGAGATAATATATGTGAAGACACTCAGAAAACATATATGTTAACTCTACCTGTAAACTCTTAAGTGTTACAGTAATAATATAGAAGGAAGCAGAATGGTGTAGGGATTAAAGCCATGGTCTTGGAGATCATGAATTAATGGCATTTGAATATTGAAATGGGTGGAGCAGAGTGACTCTCACAATATTTTTACATGTATTTAATTAATGCAAGTATATCATGAAAAGGGGAGGATAACTGTACCAATGACCTAAACTGCTGGTACAGTGTTTCCATGGAAATGCCATAACTGTGTTTCCAAAAGTATTTTAAATGGCCCTTATTAATGAACTTGTTAATAGCTATTCCCCTTTCCCTGGTAATGGTCTATGTGATATTTACAAATAGGCTGTACAGTATTAGGAGGCACTGATCTTCCTTGAAGATATTTTACTGTCATATTTTATTACATGAAGTTTTCTTTTCTTTCCATTATTTTTTTTCTTTCTTTCCGTTATTTTTAACCCAGCTTTTAATATGCATTTTCTCTTCTTGTCATGAGAATTAAAATGGAGCTCCCATGGTGAATGGGCTGGGGACTCTGGTCAGTGAGTCATCACATGGCCACCAAGCTATTGATAGAGCTGGAGCAGCTGTGAGAAGCAGTAACAACATAATACAGAGAGAAACAATCTTAAAAGTCTAGTAATACTTAAACTAACCATTTCTAAGTTCAGGGATTTGTTTTTGTTTTGTTTTGTTTTGTTTTGGTCAGGTAAGTGGGGATGGTATGACTGTACTGAATATGCTAGAATTACCTGTTACAATTACTCCTTAGTATCTCTGCCACAATTTATGAAATTTCTCACTAATCTGCCTTTTCCTTCCTTGCATTCTCATCACAGTTGTGATTGTCAATTCAGTGATTTATTGAACCCAAAGGTACCAATTTTTTAAAATAGGATGAGATATTTCTCTTCAAAGCGCATTGCTCTGCAAACCTATTGCCTGATATACAGGAATCTCTCTTAGTCTAGTTTTTATTTTTCATTTAAAAGTTGTAAGTTTCATATATGAGTTTGATATACAATGTTTGTAGAGTTCTGTTTTAAATAATTTAAAATGATATATGGTAATTCAATATGGGCCGCTGAAATGAGTGGTAATGTGAATTTTCCAGAACTATCATATAGTTTCTAGAGCAGCAGCTATGCCTTAAGAATTGTATTGCCATCAGTTATCTAAAGGGGAAGATGTAGGTTATTATTACTGAGAACCATTTCAGAAATATCCACTCATTTATGTACATATGCATGACCACAAGTATCTAACATGTGCTATCCTAAACTCACAATAATAACCAAATCATATTTAGAATAAGAGTCAGTCCTGCTCTCAAGAAGCTCATCGACCTAGCAGCCCAAACACAGAAACCCGTCACCTATACTCTTCATGGAAAGTATTATGAACAACTTGCAAGTATAATGTGTTATTGAAATGAGGACAGAAAGGTAAACTGGCGGAGTGAGGCAGGATCCTGGAGTAACTGGTGTGGAGATAAAAATTTTTGAGCAGAAATAATCAGCCAAAGGAGGAAAAGGTCGGGGATAACCTTCAGTTAAAACAAAGTATACCTCAACCTGAGCATTTGTCCAAAGTATGCATCAACCAGAACACTTCTGAAAGAATAAATAATGTCCCAGCCTTGATGAGTCTTCTGAGGGAGGGAGAAAGATGAGTGTCTGAGGCATTGACTGTGGACACACTGAAGTAGCTCTAGACATCGGCCAAGGTGCTGTGGCAGCCAGTGAGGCTGCTGAGGAGTCTGAATCAGTGAGCAGCAAGAGCTGACTCTGGGCCTCTCCTACCTTAGTGCTGCGGTAGCTGCTTCCCCTCTACTTCTGGGAGGCTCTTTCTTGCCTCTTTCCATCACTCCTTTTATTTTATTCCATGCCTATGACTTTCTCTGCCTTTCTTTTTCCTGTTATCTCTTTCTTTCCCAGTATCAATTTCCCAGGCAAATATTTATTGTAAAGAAACTAGAAGAGGATTTATTTTTTATCGTGGAAATCAATGTGTTACAGAGAAGATTTTCTGTGTGGCCTCTTGAGATTTCTGATAAGGAAACAGGTGTTGATACAGTTGTGAAACTTTACTGTACTTTTTATGTTTAATTGCTGGTGTCATTACTATCATCTGTTTCAAAGCAAAGTGCATCTTGAACCTCTTATTTTATATTTAAAAATGCATTTTTAAGTAAAAAGAAATACATGATTTTTTAACCACTTATAGAAAATGACAGTATAGATACTAGGAAATGAATACCAGAGGCGATCCATTTTTACACTTGTGTGCATGATCAGAACTTTAAGACTGAATCTTAACTATAGAGCCTTTGAATGGTCTGCTGCTGTTCCACTTTGAAATGCATGCCCTCTTGTTTACTTTTATGATGATTCCATTGTCCTTTCCTAGGTCATGATCTGTTCTAGGAATTAATTGTTGGGTGCCCAACTCTCCGTCTATATCCCTGTGTCAGCATCTCCTGACATCTTCACTGCGGTGTTTCCTTTTATTCACAAGCTGCTGTATGTCCATGGGTTTCCTAATGCCCTTTGCTAACTGCTTGGCTGCTGTGTCCTTACTCTTGGCTCATTTGGGTCATGGTCCATAATATTCGGCTCAGATACTGAGGTCATGCCCTTGTGTGTCCACAATAGACCTTGTGGAGTGACTTGAGAAAGACGTGATGTGGAACTGGTAAGCTGGTAATAACAGCACAAGTCTGGTGTCCTTAGCATTTGCTGAGGTGCAGAATAAAGATCAATAATTTCCTTGTGATATTTTGATTTCAAATTGTTCAAACTCTCTAATACTGAGAGTTGCCCCTCTTTGTTGAGGAATAATTTCATATGGTTCAAATTAATTAACGCATACAATACAGAGATGAATTAAAGATCTATGTCATTCTAATTTTTAGTGCAGATAAAGTTTCAAAAATGGATTTTTAATTTTTTTATCCTTAATATTTTCTCAATTTGAATAAAATGCATTGGTTTATCACTCAGTGTCCACTATTGACAGAAATTAATACACTGATTTTTTTGTTTCTTTCCGTATGTGGTTGAAATGCCTCCCCTATTTGGAGGATTTATTGACTCTCTATCATAAACATTAATGTTGTCTGTAGATTTTTAAAACAAACATTTTCTAAAAGGTGACTTTTACCTTGATTTTTGACTTACTAATTATGACTGTAAGTAAATTGTCTTGATCATTAGTTAAATTTGAGAAGTTTTAAATTTTGTAAATTTGATATGATTCTGATTAGAATATTTTAGACACTGTCAATTACTTCCTCTCTGAATTTTTAACAAGGCATATATTTGCAGTGTATTTTCCATCCTTATGTTTGCTGCTTAACTTTTAAATATTCAACTGACTTTATGTTGAGAGGCAGAGATCTGAATTTTCCACGTTTTACCTGTTGTGCCAGCACTACTGTTGAATAAATCACCCTGTCCACACACCGATGTGAAATATGTCTTTCATGGATGCAAGTTCCATCCTGTCTGGCCAATTATTGTCAACTGATCTCAGTCATTGATCGTCTTTCCCACTGGCTTTCCTTTCTCAGGGTGTTGCCTATGGCATGTTCAAGTCTGGCCTGCTCAACTTACTTTTCAGAAATATCTGCATCTAAATGGCTGTACATGAACAAGCACTTTTGTGATGAGTCACCTTGTCTCCTAGTACTAAGTTCTTTTCCTTTACATAAACTCCCTCATATCAAATAATACTGCCTGTCATTTAGTAGATGTGCATTAGGAATATTGTTTATGCTCAGTGGGCTATTAGTTGAATTGGGATATTAATACATAACATTTTGGAAACACCTTATGGTTGATAGGTAAGATGTCTCATTTAATATGAGATTTAATATTTTAATTGATTAAATGTTTACTATATGTTAATGTTTTATTTAGAAATCTTTGTTATGTTGTCTTTGTTATAGGCATCAGAAGAAAATCTAATGTATGAAGCAAACTACTCTGCAGTGTCTCAATTTGTATTGCTCGGACTTTCTGCCTCTAGGCCAGTGCAGTATTTCCTCCTTGTCTTCTCTACAGTGTTTTACATAACCATTTTTCTGGGAAATCTCCTTGTTGTGCTTACTGTGACATTTGATCCTCATCTACATTCCCCCATGTACTTCCTTTTAGCCAATCTCTCATTTATTGATTTCTGTCTGTCTTCTGCAACTGTTCCCAAGATGATTTCTAACCTTACTTCCCGACAGAAGACCATATCCTTCCCAGGATGTATCATGCAGATATTTGTCCTGCATCTGATGGGTGGGTCTGAGATGGTGCTGCTCATCGCCATGGCCTTGGACAGATATGTGGCCATATGTAAGCCCCTGCACTACATGACCATCATGAACCCATGCATGTGCATTTTCCTTTTGTCTGCTGCTTGGATCATAGGCCTCACACACTCTGTAGTCCAGTTGGCTTTTGTTGTCCATTTGCCTTTCTGCGGTCCTAACGAAATAGATAGTTTTTACTGTGACCTTCCTTGGTTTATCAAACTTTCTTGCATGGATACATATAAAATGGAATTTATGGTGACTGCCAACAGTGGGTTCATTTCCATGGGAACTTTCTTCCTACTGATTATGTCCTATATCTACATCCTGTTCACTGTGTGGAAAAGTTCTCCAGCTGGTTTGTCCAAGGCCCTGTCTACTCTGTCAGCTCATATCACTGTGGTGATTTTATTCTTTGGCCCATGCATGTTTATATACATATGGCCATTTCCCACGGTGCCAGTGGATAAATTTCTTGCCATTTTGGATTTTTTGATTACTCCCATTTTGAATCCTGCCATTTACACATTGAGAAACAAAGATATGAAGTCATCAATGAAGAGACTGAGCAGTTACTTATTGAGTTTGAGGAGCTCTCCTAAGTAGTTCATGTTAGCTATTTTAGAAGGAGCTGCTTAACTATTTATTGTTTTCAAATTTTAAACTATTTACTCATATTTTTCTATAAGAAATGGGGTGCCAGCCAGAAGTGTAGGGCATAAGAGGATTCAGGAGATATCGAGTGGGGAGCAGAACGTGCAGAATAACTGAAATTTGCTGGTTAGGGAAGCAGTGGGTGTGACAGGCGAGGTCTTCTGTTTTATGTTGGTCACCTCCCTGGCTGGGGATTGAATTTGTTCTGCAGTGGCTGTGGACACCCTGGGATCGATATTTAGAAGAATGTGGTATCTTCTAAAAGATACCATTACTTTTCACATGATGTTTTAACATTATACTCTATTATGACAATTTAACTGTATATACCAGTGATGAGTTATTTCACATAAGCAATTTCATAAAAGTTTTCACTTCGTAAAGGCAGTTCAGGATTTCAAGCCAAGATCTGAAAAAGTATTTTGTATATATTGAGTACTCTCAGTGGGCAGTCAGGAAAATCTTACTAAGTGAATTTGTAAATAAATGCACTTTATGCCTGATAGTAAGGATTTTATAAAATAGAATCACTGGAAATCGTTTTAAAAATTTACATATTTATAGCATCCTTAATCTGTTTTACCCATTATATGACAAAAATTAATAAATAGAGAAAGTTGATGTGTGATGTGTGAATTTGTATTCCTGATTCCATAACTTTTGGACATACACTTCCTACCTGTCTTTTCTACTTTAAAAAATACATTTTCATCTTTGAAATGAAATTGTGTACTTATGATCAGGTGCTTTTCTTATCTTTCTATTTCCTAGCAACCAGTAATTCACTTACTATAACTATAGATTTGACTGATCTTGACATCTCATAGAAGTGGAATTATGTTTTGTGACCCTGTGTGTTTGAGTTATTTCACTTAACATAATGTTTTCAAGGTTTACCCACATGTTAACATCCCACAACTTCATTCATTTTTCAACTAAGTAATAGTCTATGATGTGGCTATACCACTCTCTTTATGCTGTCGTCAGTGATAAACATTGGATCATCTCTGTCTTTTGATTATTGTGGACAAGGCTTCTAAAGACATGCACAATTTTTATTTATTTATTTATTTGGAGCATCTGTTTTTGATTCTCAAGCAGATTTAGTGACAAGAGAACTCTAAGTTTCACATTCTGGGAAACTGTCAGGGTGTTTTTCACAGCCACTGCAATTATTTTAGCTTTCTAGAGATTAAGATACAGGAATTTGTCTTGACTAGTTCTTTTAATTTTCTGGCCTTTTTGCTGATTTTGCTTGTAGGGGACAGTATCATAGAAATTCCAACAACAACTTAATTGCTCTCCCCCCACAATATTCTTGGTCTTTGCATTTTATGATGTTTTCACACACTTCCCCATTTTATTGATATTCCTGCCATGATTTGTATTGTCATTTTGCCTATTTTTGTCAGTTTTTTAAAAAGATTTATTTATTTATGCATACAGAGCTGGGGTACAGGCCAGAGGTGCATGGGCAGTGAGATGATTCACCAGAGACAGTGGGGAGCAGAACAGGTTGACCGACGAAGTACACTGCTGAGGGGAGCAGCGGGCAGGCCAGGAGAGGTCTGCTGTGCCATGTAGGCCACCTCCAGGGTGGGGATAGAACTCATTCTGAAGTGGCTTTAGCTTCTTAGTTCTGTGCTTATAACCTGCTGCGCCACCAGGGTGGGCCATGTTTTTGTCAGTTTTGTAGGCACACGTTTGTTGTTTAGAATTAATATTCTGTAATGACAGTTGATGTTAAGAATCTTTCATACACTTTTTTTTTTTTGTCATCTACATTTCTTCTTCCATGAGCTCTCTGGATATTTTCTCCTTTGAAAATTAGATTGTTTTCATATTGTTGAGATTTATGGACTTTTCCCATATTTTGGATGCAAATTCTTTATTAGGTGTGCATTTTGAATATTTTTTTTCACAATCAAAGCAAAAATTGGTAGAAAGCAAAGTGGGAGGTGCACAATGGGTTGTGGTAAAAGATTATGAGGGCTTTGGACGTGGGTGTTGTGTGGGAGTAAACCTCTGAAAAGAAGTGATGCTGTACTTCTGAATTGTATGTACTAACTTCAACCAGTATTACCTCAATGGAAAAAAAATTTTTTTTAAATATCTGAACTTCATTATATTCTTTTTTTATTTTTATAATAGTTTATTACATTCTTAAAGATTTCATTTCAAATTTGAGAAGACAAAGCAACAAGGATCAATAAACAGTATTCAATAGCTACATCTGTTAAGATGTCCATTACATTAAAAATAAATGCTCGGCCTCCCCTGATGGCGCAGCTGGTTAAAGCACAGCACTAAGAAACTAAAGCCACTTCATCATAACTTCTATCCCCATCCCACATGGTACAGCAGACCTCTCCTAACCTGCCCACTGCTCCCCTCAGCGGTGTAGTTTGTCAGTCGGCCTGTTCTGCTTCCCATTCTGTTTCTGGTGAATCCTCTCACCCTCTGCACCTCTGGCCTGTATCCCAGCTCTGTATGCATAAATAAATAAATCTTTAAAAAAAATAAATGCCCAATGATAAAACAAATTTAGAAATAATTTTTAGCAAGAGTGGTGAGAAGTTGAAAACCTGTATATTGTTGGTAGGTATGTAAATGATGCATCTATTTTATAAAGTATTAAGAGAATAACTAAAAAGATTAAACATAGAGTTATCATAGGACCCATAAATTTTATGCATAAATTTACAGGAAAGAATTGAAATAGATATTCAAACAAAAATTTATGCATGAATGTTCATACTAGCATTAATAACAATAGCCAAAGTTAGATACAATTGAAATGTGCTTCAGCTATTGAATGGGTATACAAATGTGACCTAGTCACACAGAGGAATATTACTCAATTATGAAGAATGAGGCACTGAGACACATTTCAGTATGTATGACTTAAAAAACATGCTGAGTGAAAGAATAGTAGATGAAATAGCATATCTAAATATATTCAGAAAAGGTTAAAGCTAATTCCACCTGTGCACTCTTTTTTTTTTTAAGATTTATTTATTTATTCATATAGAACTGGGGTACAGGCCAGAGATGCGGAGGGTGAGAGGCTTCACCAGAGACAGAGCGGGGAACAGAACAGGCAGATCTACGAAGTACACTGCTGAGGGGAGCAGCGGGCGGGTCAGGAGAGGTCTGCTACACCATGTGGTCACCTCTGGGACAGGCGGGAATCGAACTCATGCGGAGGTGGCTTAAACTTCTTAGTGCAGTGCTTTAACCCGCTGCGCCACCAGGGAGGGCCCACCTGTGCACTCTTACTAGTGTGTTTTAGTAATGATATTATAGGAAGCAGTATAATATAGGTATTAAAAGCCATGGACTTTGAGATCAGTAACAAATGGCATTGGGACTTTGACTATGTGTGTAGGAAAATGAGTTTGGCCAATATGATACATTTCCATGTTAATTAATGCTAATATAGCTGAAATGGGGTGGATTACTGTATTAATGAGCTAAACTACAGGTAATGTTTTCATGCATTCTCCATGTATGTGTTTCCACTAGGATTTTTAATGTCCCTTACTAGTGAACTTGTTAATAGCTCCTCCCTGTTCACTAGCATTGGTCTAATTATACAAATAGGCTTTAAAGTGTTAGGAGGTATTGATCTTCCTTGCAAATATTTTATTGTCATATTTTATTACATGAAGTTTTATTTTCATTGCATTATTTTTTTACCCCACATTTTTAGTACTCATTTTTCTCTTCATGTCATGAGAATTAAAATGGAGTTCCCTTGGTGAATGGGCTGGGGACCCAGGTCAGTGAGTCATCAAGTGGTCACCAAGCTATTGAGAGAGCTGGAGCACTAACCACATAGGTCACAGAGGAAAACAGTGCTTAAAAGTCTAGTAATAGTGAAAATATTTCTGCAGTTCAGTTTTTCCTTTGGTCAGGTAAGTGGGGATGGTATTGCAATGAATATGTGCTCAAATTATCTGTATTTTCATATTGCAATTAGCACTTAACCTATGTCACAATTTTTTTTAAAAAATCTTCATTTCCTCACTTTCCTTTTATTATTATCTCAGTTTATTTTCAATTTTCAGGCCCTATTTAACATTCAGTGTTCAATGAAATTGTGAAATTTCTCTTCAAATTGCATTGATCCACATATTTAGTTTGTAATTGATATACAGGGGATCTTTCTTGGTCAAGTTTTCTTGTAATTTACAGGTTGTTAGTTTCATGTGTTAGTTTGATGTACTATGTTTATAGAATTATGTTTTAAGTAATTTAAAATTATATATTTCAATGCGGACTGGTGGTGATTTTTCTAAGGACTGCCATAATTATATAGTTTCTAGAGTAATGAGTTCTCTAAAGTTTACAGCTTGTGCTTGTGTTTACTAGGAGTTATTTCATGTGGCTCAAAAGAGTAAATACATATAATATAGAAATGAACTATATTGTGATATGGATTAATGAAATACATCTTTCTTACTTTTACTGCACATACAGGTTTTAAAAATGGATATCCTACATATAAGATATAAGGTAGTGTTTACAGAGAAAACATTTCAGGAACATCCATTAATTTGTGTACATGTGCATGATCACAACTATCTAACCCCTCACTTTCCTAAACTCACAATCATTACCTGGACCAGTATTTAGAATAAGACACATCTGTGCTCTGAAGAATCTCATTGACCTAGCAAGGCAGACACAGAAACTCATCACCTGTAATTATGATGAAAAGTATCACGAACAACTTGCAAGTATAGTGTGGTAGTCAAGGAGAAACACAAAACTAGACTGGAGGAGAGAGGGAGCATCCTTCAGAAACTGGTGTAGTGATAAAAAATTTTTAGAGCAGAAATAATCAGGCAAATATAGAAAAGGCTGGGGTTACCTTTGATTAAAACAAAAGTATGCAAACCAAAATATTTCTGAAAGTGGCCCAGTTGTTGATGAGTTTTCTAAGGCAGAGAGAAAGAAGAGTGTGTGGGGCATTGGCTCTGGGCACACTGCAGTAGCTTTAGATGTTAGCCAAGGGGTGGTGAAAGCCAAAGAGTTTACTGAGGAATTTTAAGCAGTGAGCAGCAAGAGAAGACTGGGCCACTCCCTCCTTAGTGCTGTTGAAGCTGCTTCTGCTTTACCATTGTGATGTTCTTTCTTGCTTCTTTCCATCACTCCTTTTCTTTTCCTTTCTTGTCCCTGATTTTCTCTCTCCTTCCTTTTGTGTTACCTCTTTCTTCTTAGTATTACTCAACCAACAAAATATATTTGTAAAGAAACTAGCAGCAGACTGCTTTCAAATATCATTATTTTATCTTGGGAATGAATCTGTTCCAGCTCTATTTAGAATATTTTCTGTACTGGCCCCTTGTGATTTCTGATGAAGAAACAACTATTCACACAGTTGTGAAACTTAAGTGCACTGTTAAATATTTAATTGAATGGTGGTGTCATACTGTGCCCTAGCTCAAAAGGAACGTGCATATTGATCTGATTATTTTGTATTCCAAACTACTTATTTTAGGTCAAAAGCAATACATGATGCTTTAGACCATTATTTTAGAAATCAAAAATACAGATGCTAGGAAGTGAAAGCTAGAGTGAAAGCCATTGGTCAAACTTGTGCGCATGATCAGAACTTTAAGATAGAAACTTGACTACAGGGCCTTTGAAGTGTCTGCTGCTCATTCTCATGGGGCCCTCCCTGGTGATGCAGCGGGTTAAAGCACCACACTAAAAGCTAAAAGCCACTTCTGCATGAGTTCGATTCCCACCTGCCCTGGAGTGACCACATGGCGTGGCAGACTTCCTGACCCGCCCACTGCTCCCCTCAGCAGTGTACTTCATCAATCTGCCTGTTCTGCTCTCCACTCTGTCTCTGGTGAAACCTCTT
>NW_004567146.1:3665063-3690918 GCF_000260355.1 Condylura cristata | reverse complement strand
TTTTATTTGATAATTTTTCTGGGAAACCTCCTTGTAGTGCTTTCTGTGACATTTGACCCTCATTTACATTCCCCCATGTACTTCCTTTTAGCCAATCTCTCATTTATTGATTTCTGTCTCTCTACCTTAATGGTCCCTAAGATGATCTTTGACCTGTCTTCTGGGCAGAGAACCATATCCTTCCAGGGGTGTGTCACCCAGATATTCATCTGCTTTGTTGCTTTAATGCTTATATAAATCACAAACATTCATTTTCTCACAGTATTAGTCATGACATTAAATTTTTAAAGTTCTGAAATTTGACAATACAAAACAGCACATCTAGTTGCTTTTTATTAACTAATCTATTAACTAATCTATTTTTAATGTCATTTTCATTTTTATATAATTACATAGAGTATTTCTTCTTTGATTGTTGTTTTCCTATATTTGGATCTTTTTATAATTGATATACCATTCTTTGATTTTTTGAAGGAACATATGAAAAATGTTAATAACCAGTGTGAGATATTACAAGTGCTTTCTATTGTTTGTGTGATACCTCCAAATAAAGTTATTGATATATATATATATATTATATATATATATATATATTAGACAGTCATTGTATATCTATGTATAACTTTATTTGATTTTGATTGCAATATTATAGAAATAATCAATTATTTCCTCCCTGATTTAACAAGGGAAATGCTTGTATAAATTTTTCATCTTAACATTTGCTGTCTAACATCTAAATATTCAGTTGTCTTCCTGAGTTTATGTTGAGAGGAGGAGGCAGAGATCTGAACTTCCCCAAGTTTTTCCTGTTGTGCCTGGTTAAATAAGTAATTGTGTCCACACTGATATGAAATGCTTTCAGTAGTCTCCTGAGCGGTCATTCTTAGTTTACTCTAGATCTTTCATTCCATTACTTATGTTGAGACTTTTATTACTTTAAGGAAAAATATAATCAAGCTTTGCTTGTGTATTTGGTACTTGTGTACTGCTTTTAGGATGAAAGGAAAGTTCTAATCATGGGTGCAGGATTCCATCCTGTAATGGCCTATTATTCCCTCTTGATTGATCATTAATCTTCTTTCCCACTGGCTTCCTGTCTCATGGCCTGTCCAAGTCTGGGCTGTTCTACTTTGTGTTCAGAAATCTCTCTAATTAACAGAGTGTAAACAAACACCACTGTGACAAGTCACCTTGTTCTCACAGTACTTTGCTCTTTTTGTTTACATCAGTCCTGTAATTGTATTTTATTGAAAGCTATTTAATTTCTAGATCCATCATTATCCTATAATCTACCTCAAGGCAAAATGTGTGTTTTGTCTCAGAAGTTGACATAGTGAAGCCAATTAGGATTATTGGTTATGCTCACTAGGAAAATTAGTTCCATGAAGATACTAGTGGATAACATTTTCAAAACGTTTTGCAGCTGTTGATGGAGATTCATTTTAACATGAAGTTTGGTAAGAGCTTTATTTATTTTTACAAATGATTTTTTAGAAAAAAATTGGTAATTATCTTTTTTTTGGTCCTTTAGGTACCACCAGACAAAGCTAATGTATGAAGCTAATTACTCTGAAGTGTCTCAGTTTGTACTGCTTGGACTTTCTGACTCTAGAGCAGTACAGCAATTTCTCATTGCCTTCTCTACAGTGTTTTATTTGATAATTTTTCTGGGAAACCTCCTTGTAGTGCTTTCTGTGACATTTGACCCTCATTTACATTCCCCCATGTACTTCCTTTTAGCCAACCTCTCATTTATTGATTTCTGTCTTTCTACCTTAATGGTCCCTAAGATGATCTTTGACCTGTCTTCTGGGCAGAGAACCATATCCTTCCAGGGGTGTGTCACCCAGATATTCATCCTTCATGTTCTGGGTGGGTCTGAGATGGTGCTGCTCATCGCTATGGCCTTGGACAGGTATGTGGCCATATGTAAGCCCCTGCACTACCTGACCATCATGAGCCCGCGGATGTGCATTTTGCTAGTGTCTGGTGCTTGGGCTATTGGCCTCATTCACTCTGTGGTCCAGTTGGCTTTTGTCGTCCATTTGCCTTTCTGTGGTCCTAATGAAATAGATAGTTTTTACTGTGACCTTCCTTGGTTTATCAAACTTTCATGCATAGACACATACAAAATGGAATTTATGGTGACTGCCAACAGTGGGTTCATTTCCATGGCAACCTTCTTCCTACTGATTATTTCCTACATCTTCATCCTGCTTACAGTATGGAAACGTTCTTCAAGTGGTTTGTCTAAAGCCCTCTCCACTCTGTCAGCTCACATCACTGTGGTGATTTTATTCTTTGGGCCATGCATCTTTATTTATATGTGGCCTTTTCCCACAGTGCCAGTGGATAAGTTTCTTGCCATACTTGATGTCTTGATTACTCCCATTCTGAATCCTGCCATCTACACATTGAGAAACAAAGATATGAAAACGTCAATGAGGAGACTGTGTAGTCAAATACTAAGTTTGTGAAGCTCTCCTAAGTAGCTCGCTTTAGCACAAGTGATATCTTCTAAAAGTACTACTGTAATGATAAGTTTTAATACATTTTACTTCATTGAAATAAGTTATGATGTCACATAGTCTTGTGAAAAGTATCCCAAGGTATTAACCTATAACTTGATTATAGTATTATTATGTGTAATCTTTTACATAATTTTTATGTTTTAAATTCTGGAAACAGACTTTAAACTACATTTCAATGTCCATAGGATAATATATCAAAAATGAAATCCAGGCCACCTGCTATATATTCATATCTCCTCTTTCTTCTTGATATCTTCCTTCACAACTGTACTGACAATATCTGATTGAATAGAATGATTGGTTCTGGTATTTCTGGTTATGCAATGAAGGATACTGTTTTGCTTATGTTAATAAATGTAATCAGTTACACGAATATGATTTTTGAAAAAATTTATTTTGTTAGTTTGTTTTGTTATTAGTCAAATGGGAAGCTATCAATTGACAAAATAAGTAGTTATGCAGCTTTTAGAGTTTTAAATATATTTTTCTTCAACTTTTCTTTATAAAAATTACAAGTGGAATGAGAGTTTTATAAAGTACAGTGTTTAAAATAATGAAATTATGTCTTCTTTGTCTCATCACTTCCTTAAATGTTATCTACCTATCTCTATATAAATGCATATATTCAGATAGTGAAATGATGTAAATTATTAACAAGTATTCAGTTGTGATGATAAAAACAAGAATGGTATTTAAAATATGTTGGATAAGAGGAAGCTGGGGTGTTGCTGTGCTTGTCAGTGGATGAAATGAGGCACTGAACAATCACTTTCTAGTTCAAGCAAACAATCTTAGTTTTAGGAATTCCAAATCTGACAAGACACCTATACATGTGAAACATGTATTTTGAGAATATTCAGCTTTAGCAGTTGTATTCTATAGTTGATGTAATTTGACTCTTTATGGATTGCATTGTCATTGTCCTAATTTTGTGGTCTGAATTGTACAGAAGACATTATCTCCTGTAATGATTGCATCTCTATCACCTAAATTTAGGGGTTAAACCTTTCCTCTGAAGTAAAATATCCTCAATTTTAGTTGTTCTTTAAAAACTTTCTCTATAATTCAAATTTCACAGGTTATTTTTTTATCACTCAACCTCAAATATAAATTTAACTACTGCTAACATCTGTACACTTTGAAATATTTACATGCAATACTGATTCTGTCACCAAATGGTGAAACAATATGCTAATCCATATCAAAGGAAATTTCATTAAAAGTGCAACTGAAAATATGAAAGAATTGGAAATTCAAAATTTCTGAATGGAAATATTAAAAATAAGAGTCAACTTAAACTCAGAACTGAATTTAAACTTGATAAAATCATTGCACAAAGAATTAAATTCTACTAGAAATTAAAAGAAGTTGGCCAAAATTACAGTGAAAATACAGGAAGTAACAATGAAAGGAATTGAAAATAAAATTAAATTAAGAGGCTAGGAAGGTTCATATAAAATGTTATAAAGCACTGGACAGATAGGGTCTGGTTAGTACTTGAATGGGAGATTTGTAATATTTGTATAATTTGGAAATTAACAGATTTTACAAAATTCATTTTCAAAATTTTCTTAAATGTGTCAGGAGCTACAGATCAAAATTTATACAGTGAAACAGCTTTTGAGGCACCTATATAAATTGGTTAATTCCAAGGCATAATCTAGTAAAAGTATTGCACATTTTTAGTTTATTTTTGAATGAAGACTGCAATTTCTGAATTTCTTCTAAGCATCCTATCAAAAAAGTTACATTAGCTGCATAGGAGACAAAATCAGGTTGTCATCTGAATTCCTATTAACTATCGTCTAAGACAGCAATGAAAGCACATTTTCTCTCAAAGCACTCTTGGAAGTAAAATGTGGGATAAATAACAGATAGTCTATCTGTCTTTCAGGTAGATCATAATTAAAGAGAAATAACTTTTGAGTTTGCAAGGTTTTGTTGAATATTATATGCATATGCACTTTCTGAAGAATCTCCTTAAAGATGAACTCCATGCAAACAAGAGCTATTTGGGGGCCATCAGCAAAACTGGGCCTTAGAATTTGATAGATTCTATTATAGCTTTAAATTTTAAACAAATTAAGGCTCCACATTGTAACTAGTATGTAATATTGATTTTTTAATAAATTAAACATTTTTAGTGGGAAGGCTTTAGTGAATCTAGAAGTGGAACAGTGTACTGATTTTACTGTTAACAATAGGTTGCGGTCAGAACTGGCAACCCAGATAGTAGAAACCCATTGTTCTTAGAAGTAGGGAATCACAGGCCTTAAAGAAAGCTAGACACTAAAGGAAGTTATAAAATATTTTACCAAAGTAATACAACAGTAAATTAGGAGAGCAAATAAAAAGGACAGTATTATAAAGGAGCTTTACATAGTAACACAAAAACCAAGCAAAAGTTGACGAAACAGAACAGATCTGTGAATAGACATTGGCAAACAATTCTCAATCTTGGACAGTTCAAAAAGAAAACATATGAAATTAAAATTATCTCCATGAAAAGAAAATATTCAAATTTACAATGCCACTATGGTATGTATTCTGGATCTATGAATCTATGTATGTATGTATGTGTGTGTATATGTATCTACATATATATACACATTTGTATATACATATATACACACATATATTCATATAAATATATATATATTTTACAGTAATGAAAAATACACTTTTTCTATATATAATATACATTTAGCTTTATATACCAGTGGTGAGCTCTTTAACATTAATGATTTCACTAAAGTATTCACTTCCTAAAGGCAATTCAGGTTTTCAAAGTATTTTGTGTGTTTTGGGTACCTTCAGTAGGCAGTGAAGTCTTACTGAATAAGTGAATGTTTAAAAGCACTTTATTGCTGATAGTGGAAATAAATTTAAATCTTTGCATATCTCTAACATGCTTAATCTTAACGTTTCCTTTATGTAACAACTAATTTAATAAAGAAAGAAAATAAATGGGTGATGTGTGAATTTGTATTCCTAGCTCCACGACATTTGGAAGTATATTTCCCACCTATCTTTTCTACATTTCAAAAACATTTTCATCACTCAAATGAAAACCTGTACCTGTGAACAGGTACATTTTCCTTATCCTATTTCCTAGTAATCACACATTCACTTACTGTTTGTAAGATTTGAATGATTCTTAATGATCTTGACATTTCAGAGAAGTAGAATTATATTAATGCAACCTTGTGTGACTTATTTCACTTAATTGTGTTTTCAAGGTTTATCCATATAGTAACATACATCAGACTAACATTCAGATTTATGGCTAAGTAATATTTCAATTATTGAAATGTGTTATGAATGCTTACTACATATGAACCATTGCACTAAAAACTACACTTGCAAGAATTAATCAAGTAAGGTGTGGCTCTTTCCCTTAAGGAGCTTACATTTCAGAACTTTTACACAAACTAATAATTTCAAACATGAAGATTAGTTCCTAATACTGAAATAATCAAGGGAAATATCATTTTTTTAACTTGTATTGAGTTAATGAAAAACATACCCCAAAATATCATCTATTGTTTTTCTCTATGTACATCCCTTCTATTATCTTATTCTCCATTTCTTTTTTTTTTAAAGATTTTTTTTTATTTATTCATACAGAACTGGAGTATGTGCCAGAGATGTAAGGGTGGTGAGAGGTTTCACCAGAGACATAGTGAGGAGCAGAATAGGAAGCTCACTGAGGGAAGCAGTGGATGAGACAGGAGAGGTCCCCTGTGCCATGTGGATCACCTCTGGGGCCCGGGATGGAACTCGCACTGAAGTGGCTGCGGCTAGCTTGCTGTGCTGCATCCTAACCCATTGTACCACCAGGAGGGCCTTCATTCTCCATTTTCTTGCCTCACTAATTCTCATTAGGATTTGTGTAAAAAGAAGTACATTCATTTGCCTCTTGACACAAGGTTAAGTGAAAAGTTAGAGATAGGAGTCAATAATTCAGAAATACTTTTTAACTAGGTTAGAGAAAATTCAAGAGATCTTTATTGAAATGCTGTTCCAGGATGGAAGTATTATGTTGTTGAATGAATTACAGGTCCTCATTTAACATAATTAAAGCAAAGGAAGACAGCTTAAATAAATCTGTCACAAAGAAGTATAATTAATGTTTAGATTTTTTTAAAGATTTATTTGTGCATACAGAACTGGGGTACAGGCCAGAGGCTCAGGGGCGGTGAGAGGCTTCACCAGAGACAGAGTGGGGAACAGAACAGGCAGATCGACGAAGTACACTGCTGAGGGGGGCAGTGGGTGGGTCAGGAAGGTCTGCCACGCCATGTGGTCACCTCCGGGGCAGGTGGGAATCGAACTCATGCAGAATTGGCTTTTAGCTTCATAGTGCTGTGCTTTAACCCACTGCGCCACCAGGGAGGGCCATAATGTTTAGATTTTAAGGGCATATTCCACAGCATTTTACAGGTTGATTGATAAATGTTGAAACTCTTGAGTTGTATTAACCCAATTTCTGCAATTGGAGATAGGCAAAAACTGTAGGCAAATGTTGAAGTTTCAACTTTTTTTTTCCCACAAGCTACCTATTGTTAATAGGAGGAACTTACACTGAAGTTCTACAGTTTAAATATTTTCCTTTAAATTCACAGAGTAGCTTCTGAATCTCTTCATAGCATTTTTAATCTCTTTATTTCTCAGAGTGTAAATGGTTGGATTTAGGAGAGGAGTAAAAACAGAGTAAAACACAGCAAGGAATTTGTCTACCCAAGTGATGCTCAGTGGCCACACGTAGATGAAGATGCAGGGTCCAAAGAAGAGAACTACCACTGAAATATGGGCAGTGCAGGTAGAGAGTGCCTTGGATGAACCAGATTTGGAGTTCTGGCGGACAGTTTGAAGAATATATGTATAGGATATCAGCAATATTATAAAGCAGATGACGGCAAGAATACCACTATCAGCATTCATTAATATCCCCAAGTTGTAGGAATCCATGCAGGCAAGTTCAATTACTAGTGGTATGTCACAGAAGAAGCTGTCTATTTCCCTAGGGCCACAGAAAGGCAACTGAACAATCACAACCATTTGGCTCATGGCGTGTACAAAGCCAATGGTCCAGGAAGTTGCTACCAGCCCAATGCACTTTTGAAGACTCATAATGGTTGAATAATGGAGTGGTTTGCAAATGGCCACATAACGATCATAGGCCATTACCACCAGTAACACCATCTCACTTCCCCCAAGAAGATGCACAAAGAGAATCTGACACATGCAGCCTCCAAAGGAAATTGTCTTATTTTCCCGAAGAAAATCTGTGATCATCTTTGGCGTTGTGATTGAACAAAGGATCATATCAACAAAAGACAGGTTGGCTAATAAGAAGTACATGGGTGAATGAAGATGGGAATCCACGATGATTAAGATCACGATGGCAATATTTCCAAATACAATGATCAGGTAAAGCATAAGAAATAGTAATAAGAATAAGACCTGCATACTCCATGACTGGCAGAGTCCCAGAAGCACAAATTCTGACACAGCAGACAAATTTCCTTTATCCATTCAGTATTTCCTCTTAAATAGCCTAGAGAGAGGGGTACATTGTTAGTGGTATGGGAAAGGGTATTTAATTATTAGAAATTGTATTAAATCTATATCTGGAAGAGTATAATTAGGAACACAAACTTTGGTAAAATAGCCAAAAAAAAGTTAAACATTTACTGACTTTCTAGGAAGTATAGACTGATATGGGATCATTATTCAGATGATTAATTGAGCGTACTTTCACAAGAAGGTAGTGAGGAAGCAGGGTAGCAAAAGTTTAAAAACAGATAGTGATATCCCTGAAATTAGCTTTAGTTCATGACTCCAGTAAATAATCTCGGTGGGTCATCACCAAAAGTCATTACCTAAATGAAGAAAATTTAATTAACTACAGAGGAACACAATGGACTGATATTAAAATCCAGAGTAAATACCATGAAAACAAAATACAGTAAAGTCAGGGCTTGATGATTTGTATGCAAATTTAGGCATCTCATATATCAGTGCTTCAAATCTACAAACAAAATGAATTCATCTAGTAAATAAATGAATTAGAAATAAATATTAGTGCCATGAAAAATACATGGAAGAAAACATTGGTAAAAAAAACTTCACTAATCAGAGCCTTCTGTGGCACAAACATGTTAGAGCACAGCACTATGAAGCTATCCACAGCCACTGCAACACAAGTTCCATCTCCAGCCAGGGAAATGACCCACATGGTTCATCAGACCTCTTGTTCACACCTGCTGCTTCCCTCAGCAGTGTATTTCAGTAGATCTGTCTGTTCTGCTCCCCACTCTGTCTCTGGTGAGTCCTCTCACCACTGCCCCCCACCCCTCTGATCTGTACCCCAGCTTTTCTATTCATAAGTAAATAAATGCTTAAAAATAAACACTATTCATGATTTGTTAATGTGTTTATAGATCCATCTCCAATGGCAAGAAAAACAAATGAAAATAAAAGTGGGTCTACATCAAACTAAAAAGCTTATCCACAGTGAAAGAAGATACCACTTAAATGAAAGTACACCCTAATTGAATGAGACAAAATATTTGCATGCCATATAACTGATGGAACTACATATCCAAGATCTTCAAATGACTCATATAATTCAGTAAAAAGAAAACTAACAACCTGCTGAAATGAATAGACAAAAGGGATCAGTAAGCACTTGCCAAGATATACAGATGGTCAACAAGCATATGAAAGAATTCTTGACATTATTTATAGTCAGAAAAACAGAATTCATAATCACAGTGAAGTATTACTTCACACTAGTGAGAATAGCCAAAAACAACATGTGTTGGTGTTAAGGAAAAAATAACCCTTCATGCATCGTTCATGGAGATTTAGTCTGATCTGGCCCTATAGAAGACATTATGGAGATTTCTCAAAATTTAACGAATGGGTGTGCCATATGACTCAGTAATTTCACTCATAGATACCTATCAAAAGAATTCAAAAACACTAACTTAAAGTGATATATGCACTATTATGTTCCCTGCAATTGCCAACCTATGGATACAGCTCAACTACCCAAAGACAGAGGAGTATATTAGGAAGATGTTTGTATACATAATGGAGTATTATTCTGGTAAGATAAACTCTTGCTGTTTGTGACAACATAGAAGGAATGAGAAGGATTATATTTTCCTAAGTGAAATAAATAAGAAAAAGACAAATACTGGATAGTGTCGGTTATATGTGGAATATAGAAAAACAAAGCAGAGTGTTGATAAAGCTAAAACAGTAATAAACCCTCAAAATCTGTAGAACTGTCTTTACCAGAAGGGGTGTTGGGTAGACAAATGGGGAAGGAGCACAGTCGACTCTGATAGACTATGGTAGACTATGTCTTGGTGGTGAGTATGGTTGGTAACAGCACTTTAAGGATGATATCCCATAGCTTTTAATCATATACAATGTTAATAACCAAAGTTAACACTATATAAAAAAAAAAAGAAATGAAAGCTGTCATTGGAGATTTATGTGAGAAATGTATTAACCAAAATGAAAGGTAACTCAAATTCAGATTTGGACTTAATGAACTCTGAATGGAAAATTCTTACCACTATAGTTTTATCAGTTGAAAATATTTAGCTTCAGTTTTTTCACTAATGTCTAAGAAATCCCTAAATTTGTAATGTTGTATGTAGTTTTTTCTATGATGAGAATAAATGACAACAAGATATGTCTGTGTTATTAAGAGACCATAAATAAACATAAAAAAACTGCAGAGATTACCAGATAATATTGATATATGTAGTGGAGGCATATGTATACACATACTTAGGTAAACTGAAAATATTTTCGGAATGGATGAAAGAAAGAGAATTATATCTCTCTTTCCAATTATTTCTCTTCTTGGCTTTCTTATACTTTTAGTGTGTTCCATTTTTAATCCTTTCAAACCCCAAGGGTGGTTCAAAAAATGCTGGTGAACACTGAGCCCCCCCCCCATCATGAGCCCTAGCATTTTCATCTCTTGTATTGAGAACTCAGAATCATAGAATAAGGTAGAAAGAAATCATTTCCTAAGAATTAAGAAAGGCATATATTTGCTGTGGGACAGGGGACACATGATAATAGTCTCACAAGTTACAAATAAACAGACCCTGTATATTAGGAATTTATTTAATTTCTAAAGATATTACACAGAACAGGCTTATGTCCTCTGAGAAACTTAAAAATTTTGACTACTACCTTGAAACTTAATTTCCAGGATTAGTTTTCTATAATGAATTCTATACATGTTTCAATAAGTGATATAGAAAAGAGCTACTAGTTGAAGCAAGATTTACATGTGCTTGAGGGAGAATTTACTAAAAGATGAAATTATGCATTAGTAGACAACAGTTTACCAATAAAATTGATTACTTTTTTCTAAAAAAAAATCAATTTAGAAGTTACTAATATTCACAATATTAATGTTATTAAGAGACCATAAATAAACATTAAAAAACTGCAGAGATTACCAAATAATATAGATGGACTAATGATGTTCCTTACCAATATAGATCTAATATGTAGGATCATTAATAGAATAATCAATAGCATTTTAATTACTGAGAACTGGTCTGAAAATCTTAACTGCATTACTTGTTGAAATTGTAACCTAGTTTTGTTCCATTTTCCTTTAATAGACTTGTGAAGGTGAATAATAAAATACATAGGAAGCACTTAAACCTCTAAGATACTCAGTGCATGGATAACATGTTTGTTACTTCCTTTCTTTAGACATAAAAATACAACTTAAAACAATACTGTTACCCAAGCTAATCTGCAACAATTTCTAATGGACAGCCAACTATGTTCTATTAGTAAAACATAAAATCACCTTCCTTTAAATTACCTACTAGTAACATTTTCTGTAAGTTAACAAGTATAGACTTAACAAAAATTTAGTATGCATTTGCAAAGGATTTATTAGAAATGTGGCTTGCTTTTTGGAAATTACTTTATCCTCTTTGCCATAGCATATTCTATTACAGCACCTTTGGAATGCTCGCCTGTAATTCAGGGAGAATGTTCACAAAAAGTGGTATGAAAACTTTGGGATTAGGGAAATTGAAAAAAATAGGAAACAGATTGAGTTATTCGTTTAGTATTATGAAAATACAACAAAACAGTTTTTTATGTCATTCTATATATGTGATGTCTTCCCCCTAAGATTTTTAATAGTAACAATTCTAAAACTATGAAACTCTAAACATTTTAATTTTTATAAGAAATCTGAATTGACAGAATGTGATGTTACCCAATGTACTTAGATGAGGTACACATAGTCCAAGTTCTTTGCATTAGCTCAGACAGCTTTTCTTTTTTCTAAGATTGGGGATTTTAATCCTGTGGTAACTGAGTTTTATGTCACTTCTTACTGGACACGTTAACCTTTTACTTATACATCTATGCTAAAGCCTATCTTAGCATATAATATTCTCAGATATAAGCAACTTTACCTTCTTCAATGCATTAATTAATGCAGAATCACTGAAAGTTGCTAATGTTCGAGGACTGTGATCTCACAAAGCAGATCTGAGTGACTCTTGAGTTACTGCAGTATGAAGACATGTACACCCTTGTTAAAAAGATCATAGGAATACAATCGGAGAAGAAAGGCTTGAATTTTCTTTAAGCATAAAAGCTAAATATGTCCTACTCAACTCCAAGTACAGTAGCCTCATGTGAAACAGTACACAGAAATATTTTTTAAATGATAGAAAACATTACAGATGATGCAGATAACTTACTAAACATACAAAAAAAATTACCCTAAGGCCAGATGATGTTCCACTTTTCTTGCGTTTTTGTGATAATATTTGTAGTTCTTGGGTAGAGACAGTGTCAATGGAAGAGTTTTCCCTCAGCCTGATATATAATTCACCTCTGGCAGATTCACCCCCCCCCAGAATTCCCTTGGGTGAAATTTTACTGCTCTATGTTCTGGACAGAACAAGATTCATGAAAATAATTACAATGAACATCTCTTGGGGATTTTTTTTGTCAAGTGTGATGACTTTTGCACATTGTAAGGATCAAAACAGGGAGGCAAGAAAATCACAAAAACATGTCAGTAAGCATTCAATTATAGTGAAGTATTAAATCATAGTCCATTTAACCTGCAAATATTAAAGAAATATCCTCTGAAATCTTTATCCCCACAACCTACATACTGAACTACAGTGGTAGGTTTGTTAGCATCATTGAGCCTACACTGATACATCATTACTACTCAAAGTTGATAGTTTATATTCAAATTCACTTTTCATATTGTACACTCCATGAGTTTTTGACAAATGTACACTGATACATATTTATCATAATAGGGATGTATTGAAGTAGTTTACAGAATAAATTTACAGCATTAAACAAATGGGTTCTGATCACATATTTTCCCCTCACTCACCCCTGGGAACTCAAAATTTCTCAGTGCCTCCACAGTTTTACCATTTCTACACTATCATATGTTTGGAATCATGTAGAACATAACATTTCTTTTCATTGGCTGGCTAGCTTATCTTTATTGTAGTATTGAATAATTTTCCACTGTCTTGATATACAGTGGAAACTTATCTGTTTACCTACTGAAGATCCTCGCAGTTACATCAATTGTTTTGCATATATGAACAAAGTTGTTGTAAACATCAGCTTGAGATTTTTGTGTGGAAAGATGTTTTTTATTGCACTTTTGCAAATACTAAGGAGTGTGGTTATTGAATTGTGTGATAAAATTTTCTTTAGTTTGTAAGAAACTTCCAATCAGTATTGTTTTGATCCTGATATCAATGAATGAAAGTTCTTATTGTTTCATATTGTTATCTGGACTTAGGTGGTCAATGTTTTGTATTTAGTCATTCCAGAGGTTTGAGGTGGTAGTTCGTCATTGTCCTAGTTTTCAATTTTCTAATGTTACATGATTTTGAACGTATTTCCACATGTTTATTTGTCATTTTTATATTCAGTTCTTAAATATTTATTTGTAGAAGACCAAGGTTTGTAGTCCAGAAGTGTGGGATTTGTGATGATTCACCAGAGACAGATTGGGAAGCAGAAAATTTTTATCAACTTAAATACACTGCTGAGGGGAGCAGCAGGTGAGGGGAGCAGAAGGTGAGACAGCAAAGGTCTGCTGCACTATGTGAGCCACTTCGCTAGCCAGGGATCAAGCTCATGCTGCAGTGTCTGGGGATTGTTAGTGCTGAGCCTTTTAACACCTGCAACACCAGGGAAGCCCCATCTCCTTTTTCAAATCATAAAATTGCAATCCAAAAAATGGCATTGATAATTAAGTAGAGTTGGTAAATAAGAAATCAGCTTTAGCAGGTCCAGAGGCATAAAGACATTGCATTTATTTATGACCCAGTTTCTTTTCAGCAACTGCTAGTTTGATTACCTTGTTTTCTACAGTATGTAGAAAAACCTGTAGTTTCATGGACAGTGGTATTCCACGTATACCAGTATACAGTATAAAATGATTCATTTCATTCCGTATGAGCAATGGACAGAAAATAAAACTCTGAACGTGTACTTACAGTTGGTTCTGCATTATTTGTTGACAGCAACTAGAAATGAAAGTCTGCAGCTTTAAAAATGAAGTATCATGAAGTATTTTTGTTAGATAGTAACTTGGTTGTGGTTAGTGCCCTGATTATGTTCCTGAAGGTATGGTGAACAGTAATTAACTCATTAGGATGAAATGAAAGCTGTGCATGTATCTATTTTTGTTCACAAGAAACATGAATTTATATTGATTTATGAACATTGACTTTTTTTTTGGGTTAATGAACATGGCTTTGAATGTATAGAATTGAATGTATAGAATTAAAAGACTAGTGACAAATAATTCCTATGGAAGGGTTTTATTTTTCAAATGGGTACAGTTTATGAAAGTACAAGTGCTCCATCTGAGTGCTCACAAGTAGGCCTCCATCTAAGAAAAGGGAAACTTCATATCCTTGTGGATAAATGACAATTCTGTGTAATGTTAACCTCTGTTTCTGTTTCTGTTTTTTTTTTTTCCCAAATACATCATTGCTTGCTCAATGAGATCATATACAGAATGATCAGAATCTGTGATGAAATTCCTCACAAAGCTTGATTTGGTTATCAGTATAAGTCCCTTTAATTTAATACATCTTATGACACAGTTTACTGTGTAAGATAATCAGTCACCTAGAGCTAAGTTAACTATGTGGCGACCTTTTCCATTAAGAAATTAAAATTTTTGCCTCATTTCATAATTTTTATTTTGGGTATATACTTTTTCCTAACCATAATATTTCAGTTTACATCACCATGCATAGATTTAAGAAATATTTTATTCACTTACATTCCTCACAGAATTGCATCTGATCAAGGAATTTATTTTACAATAAGATTAATTTGCAGTTCATTTTACAGTCAATCAGAAATGGAATTATGACCATAAAATTCACTGATTTTAACACATACCTGTTTTTATAGGATAGTAGAAAGGCATCCTAGAAAATTCTCTCAGACTATCATGGGATATGAATCTCCATTGTCTAAATTTGGAAAAGAAGGTGGGAGAGGCGATAGATTCTTACACTCTTTTACCTGATATCCGACTCAAAATTTTTGCTTCAAACTCCATGAAGCTCCACTGGCTGAAGGATTTGGTTCTTAAAAAATACTTCCATGTTTGTGGGCAATACTTTCCATAATATTGAAAACTAAGACTGACTATTAATCATTTGAGTTTGACCAAAGAATGTGTAGAACTATAGTTTACTAAATCTGTGAAGATGGTCTTAAATAGAATCAAATTAAATTAATGGAGAATTTCCCTGCTAGCAAGGCAGAAAGTGACTTAAATATTTGAGTTGAGTGCGCTTACTATACTTGGATTATGCTGAGGCAAATTGCATGACAAGACAATGTAAACTGTATTTCTCATTCTTCCTTCTGCTTTCAAAATATTGAGAAATCCTTGTAAACTGTTTTTTAAAAGATACTGGACATTTGCATAGTTAAAGAGAAACTAAAACACAGAATCACAACAATGCTCAGAATGACTAGATATATCCAAGAGAATGAATGAAGGCTATGACCCAAGGAAAAGAGCAAAATGTTTCACTGTCAGTTCTTTACTATTACCTGTCTACAGGTACAACCAAGAAGTTTCTGTCATTTCCAGCATCATCAAATTAGATTGCAAATTATGCCTTTTCCAATATATTTCTTATTTGATTAATCGAGATACTATGTTATTTTATTTTTGAAAATTTACTTTCACTTAACTTTGAAGAAAATAACCACTTATTATATAGTAAAGTATTATATGTAATATAATATGTAGTTAAATATAGTGTCATTTAATAACTAAATACTCTTGGAAATCAATAGATCTTTAAAACTTCACATGAATGAAAAATAGAGAAGTTGTTACCTGCAAGAATTTCAGTTCATCTTTCCTGGCCACATTTAACTATGATTAATTTAGGGATAATAATTGAAATCATTTAAGGTAATACATAAAATAATGTTGAGTAGGCATTCAAGGATAGTAAAGACATTACTTTTATTCTGCTATTCTGTTATGTTTCATAAGAGAATCGAACACTGCATATGCACTATATTTTTATTTTAGACTGTCATTATGAATCTTACAAAGAATTTGAATACTTAATATCATTCTGTGAGGAAAAAAGACATATTTTTTCATAATTTGAAATATTTAGAATATATACCAAATGACAAAAAATGATTTAAATATATCATGGACAACGAAAGTTATGGGTATTTTAATGTAAAAATTGGTCTCTGTATATTCATTGGCATGTATTTTTGAATGCTTACTACATATGAACCATAGCACTAAAAACTGCAGTTGCAAAGTATTAACTAAGCAAGGTGTGGCTCTTTCTCTTTAGAGACTTACATTTCAGAACTTTTACACAAAGAGTAATAACTTCAAGGATGAAGATTAGTCCCTAAACTGAAATAATCACGGAAAATAACAAGTTTCATGTTTTAACTTATATTGAGTTGATGGAAAACATACCCAGAAATATCATCTACTGTTCTTCTCCATGTACATTACTCTTCTTATCTCAGTCACCATTTTCTTCCCACTATTTCTCATTAGTATTTTAGTAGGAAGTTATGTTAAAAAAATACTATTTGGCCTTGATAAGAGATTAAGTGAAAGGTTACAGGGGAGGAATCAATGATTCAGAAGCATTTTCTAACTAGTTTGGAGAAAATTCAAGAGATCTTTATTGAAACTTTGAGATGCTATTTGGGATGGAAGTGTTATATTGCTGAATGAATTTCAGGGCCTCATATAATACAATTAAAGCAGACAAACTCTGCTTAGACAAAATCATTCACAAAGAGGTATCAGTACTGTTTAGATTTTAAGGAGATATCCCATGGTGTTGTATATGTTGATTAATGAATGTTGATACTCGAAGTATATTAACCAATTCCTGCAGTGGAGATAGACATAAACTGTAGATAAAACTGCATGCCTTTAATTTTCAACCTATTTTACAAGATCTATCTATTGTCAGTTGAGGAATTTAGAGAGAAGTGCCACACTTTAAATATTTACCTTTAAATGTACAGAGTAGCTTCTGAATCTCTTCATAGCATTTTTCATCTCTTTATTTCTCAGAGTGTAAATGGTTGGATTTAGGAGAGGAGTAATAACAGAGTAAAACACAGCAAGGAATTTGTCTACCCAAGTAATGCTCAGTGGCCACACGTAGATGAAGATGCAGGGTCCAAAGAAGAGAACTACCACTGAAATATGGGCAGTGCAGGTAGAGAGTGCCTTGGATGAGCCAGATTTAGAATTCTGGCGGACAGTTTGAAGAATATATGTATAGGATATCAGCAATATTATAAAGCAGATGACGGCAAGAATACCACTATCAGCATTCATTAATATCCCCAAATTGTAGGAATCCATGCAGGCAAGTTCAATTACCAGTGGTATGTCACAGAAGAAGCTGTCTATTTCCCTAGGGCCACAGAAAGGCAACTGAACAATCACAACCATTTGGCTCATGGCGTGCACAAAGCCAATGGTCCAGGAAGTTGCTACCAGCCCAATGCACTTTTGAAGACTCATAATGGTTGAATAATGGAGTGGTTTGCAAATGGCCACATAACGATCATAGGCCATTACCACCAATAACACCATCTCACTTCCTCCAACAAAATGCACAAAGAGGATCTGGCACATGCATCCTCCAAAGGAAATTGTCTTATTTTCCCAAAGAAAGTCTGTGATCATCTTTGGAGTTGTGACTGAGGAGAGCAGCATATCAATGAAGGACAGATTGGCTAACAAGAAGTACATGGGTGAATGAAGATGGGAATCCACGATGATTAAGATCACGATGGCAATATTTCCAAATACAATGATCAGGTAAAGCACAAGAAATATCAGTAAGAATAAGACCTGCATATTCCACGACTGGCAAAGTCCCAGAAGCACAAATTCTGACACAGCAGACATATTTCCTTTATCCATTCTGACACAGCAGACAGATTAAAAAGCCTAGAGAGAGGGGTACATTGTTAGTGGTGTGGAAAAGGGTATTTAATTATTAGAAATTGTATTAACATCTATATATGAAAGTGAAAAGTACTGTTGGGAACACAGACTTTTTTGAGATACCCAAAGAAAAGCTAAACATTTGATTGATTTGGAGCACAGTTTGGGATGGGATCATTATTCAAATGATTAATTGAGCATATTTTCATAGGAAGTTAGTGAGAAAGCAGGATAGCAAAAGTTTAAAAATGTTTGTGATATCACCTGGAGATCATGACTCCACTAAAAATGTCTGAGTGGGGTGCTACCAATAATCATAACCTAAATAACTGAAAAATAAGTTATCTCTGGAGGAACACGATAGAATGATATTAAAATCCAGAGCAAGTATCATGAAAACAAAATATAGTAAATTCCATGGACAAGATTATTAAGATGCAAAGTTAAGCACCTCATATATCAGTTATTCATGTCTACAATTAATGGAATTCATTTAGTAAAATAAATAGATTAGAAAAACATAGCAGTGCCATAAAAATCATATAACAATACATTGGGAAAAATACTTCACTACTCTGGTGTTTCTGATGTATTTATATATACAACTCTCAACAGCAAGAAAAACAAAAATATATATATAATTGTTGCTAAATCAAGCTAAAAAGTTTACCCACCATGATAGAATCTATCATTTAAATGAAATTACACCCTATTGAATAATATTAAATATTTGCATGCCATATAATTGACAGGGGACTAGATATCTAAGACCTACAGATAACTCATACAGTTCAACTAAAAAAACAATTAATAACCCATTAAATACAGGGAAAAGAATGATAAGTAAGCACTGTGTTGTCATAGATATACAGATGATCAGCAGGTATATGAAAGAATTCTTGACATCATTTATCATCGGGAAAATGCAATTCAGAATCACAGTGAGATTTCACCTCACACCTGCGAAAATAACCCATGTCAAAAAGACCAGAAACATCATATATTCGTGAAGACACAGAGTAAAAGTAACCCTTATTCCACTTTTGATAGAAATGTAAACTATATACTATTTTCTATAGGGGAATCTAGCCCCTATAGAAAATAATATGAAAGCTTCTCAAAATTTAAAGAATGGGATTGCCATGTGACCCAGCAATTCCACTCCTAGATATCTACCCAAAGAATTCAAAAACATGAACTTGAGGAGATATATGAACCCCTATGTTTACTGCAGCACTATTTGCAAAGCTGACCTATGGAAATAAGTCAAATGCCCAAAAACAGAGGAATAAATTAGAAAGATGTTTCTATGCACAATGGAATACTATTCTAGTACAAAAAAAGATAAACTTTTTCTAATTGTGACAGATAGATGGGACTGGAGGTATTATATTTTGCTAAGTGAAATAGAAAGAGAAAGATGGTGTCATTTATATGTGGAATATAGAGAAACAAAGCAAAGCGTTGATAAAGGTAAGCCAGTAATGAACCCTTATAATCGGACAGTAGCACTGTCTCTATCAGAAAGAGTGCTGGGTAAACAAATAAGGGAGGTAGCACATTTGACTCTTGTAGACCATGGTGGACTGTGTCTTGGTGGTGAGTGTGATTGGTAACAGCACTTAAGCTTATAAACCAAAGTTAGCTCAATAAAAAAGAAAGAAAGAAAGAAAAATGTATTAGGGGAGAGTATTTTGTGAGAAATATATTAAAGAAAATGAGTGATAACTCAGTTTCAGATTCTGACTTAATGAAATCTGAATAGAAAATACTTACCACTATAAAGCTATAGTTTTACATAAGACAGTTATATCACTCTCTCCAATTATTTAACTTTTTTTTTACTTTTTTCTGTGTTTCATTTTTTTATCCTTTCAAATCACAAACCACAATGGTGGTGTCAGGGAGCAGCAGCAATGAAACCATGACCGCATCATGAGCCCTAGTTTCTTCATCTCCTGTACTAAGAACTAAGAAAAGCACAGAAAAAGGATAAAAATGAAGATTTTCTTATGAATTTAGAAAGGTGCATATTTTCTGTGGAAAGGGGGCCACATGACATAACAGTCTCATAACAGTCTCACAACTAAACAATACCTTTATACTAAAATTTACTATATTTCTAAAGATTATAGTCTGATATTACACATAATAAGCTTATGTCCTCTGAGAAACTTTAAGTGTTTGTCTTCTACCATGAAACTTAATTTTTTCAAAATAAATGTTAGCAGGATTAGTTTTTTTTTTTTTATGAGTTCTATACATGTTGCAGTATGTGACAGAAAAGAGCTATTAGTTGAAGCAATACTTATCTGTACTTGAGAGTGGAATTCTCTATAAAAGATTAAAATATGCACTAGTAGACAATAGTTTACCAATAAAAGTCATTACTGTTTTCTAAAAAAATTCAAATTAGAAGTTACTAATATTCACAATACAGGTGGACTACTGATATTACTAATATAAGTCTAATATGTAGGATAATTTTAGCTTAACTGTAAGCATTGTAATTAGTGAGAACTGTTCTGAAAATCTAACTTTCTTATTTGTTGAAATTGTGTCCTGTTTTTTTTTTTTTCCATTGCATTTGTAACAAATTTGTGAAGGTGAATAATAAAACACATAGGAAGCACTTAAACCTCTCTGATACTCTGTGCATGGATATGCATATTTGTTACTTCCTTTCTTTAGTCAGTAAAATACAACTTAAAACAATAGTTACCCAAACTTACCTACAGCAATCTTTAATGAACAGCCAACTATGTTCTATTAACAAAATATAAAATCACCTTTTTTAGATTGCCTACTACTTTTATTTCTCCACATTAACAAGCATAGACTGCATAAGCATTTATATGTGCATTTGTAAAGGAAATATCAGATATGCAGCTTACTTTTTGGAAACTACTTTATCCTCTTTGCCATAGCAGATTCTATTACAACACCTTTAGAATGCCTGCCTGTAATTCAGGGAGATTTTTCATAAAAGGTGGTATGAAAACTTTGGGGTTAGAGGAATTGAAAAATTAAGAAATGGAAACAAATTGAGTTATTCGTTTAGTATTATGAAAATATAGCAACCCAGCTTTTTACACTTTTCTGTATATGTGATATCCTCCCACTAAGATTTTTAATAGTAACAATTCTAAAACTATGAAACTCTCAATTTACATCAAAACATTTAAATTTTCATAAGAAACCTGAATTGAGAGGCTATGATAAGTTACCCAATACGTACTCAGAACAGGAAGCTAGTCCAAGTTATTTTCATTAGCTCAAGCTGCTTTATTTTTTCTCAGATTAGGAATTTCAGTCCTGTAGTAGCTGAGTTTTATGTCACCTTTTACTTATATCTCTATGCTAAAAGCTATCTTAGCATACAATATTCTTGGACATAAACAACTTTTTCTTCTTCCATGATAAGGACCTTTTCGTCATTAATGTGGAGTCACTGACAGATGCTAATATCAAGTAGCTGTTAGAGGACTGTGATTTCACAAAGCAGATCTGAGTGAATCTGAGGCACTGTGGTATAAAGACATGTACACCCTTGTTAAGAGACCATAGAAATTCCATAAGGAATACAGTAGGAGGATAAAAGCTGTGAATTTTCTTTAAAGGACAAAAAAACTAAACATGTCCTACTCAACTGCAAGCATAATGGCCTCAGGTGAAACAAATACAAAGAAATATTTTTTTAAATGACAGAGAACTTTACAGATAATACATATAACTTACTAAACACAAAAATTTACCCTAAAGGCAGGTGATTTTCCTCTTCTTTGATGTGTGTGTGTGTGATGGTATCTGTTGTTTTTGGGTAGAGACTATCATGGAAGAACCTTCCCTTAGCCTGATATATAATCCACCACTGGCAGATTCACCCCTGGAAACCCCTTGGGTGAAATTTTCCTGTTCTATGTTCTGGATAGGACAAGAATCATGAAAAATAATTGTAATGGACGTCTCTTGGGGATTTGTTTTTTGTCAAGAGTGATGACTTTTGCATATTGTAGAGATCAGAACAGGGAGATGAGAAAAACCACATAAAATGCCACTAAAACATTCAATATTAGTGAAGTTTTAGCATATTTCATTTAACCTGTAAATATTAAAGAATATCCTCTGAAATCTTCATCCCCCACAATCCACATACTGAACTACAATTGTAGGTTTGTTAACATCATTGAGCCTATAGTGATACAACACTACTATTTCAAGTTGATAGCTTATATTCAGGTTCACTCTTCCATGTTGTACACTACATGAGTTTTTGACAAATGTACACTGATACATATTTATCATAGTAGTAGTGTATTGAGCTACTGTACAGAATAAATTCACAGTGTTAAATCTTCTGAGTTCTGATTTCCCTTCTTGTTTATATTCTTCCCTCTCCTTTATCTCCTAGGAAATCTTGATTTTTGAATGTCTCCTTAGTTTTATCTTTTCTATACTACCATATATTTGGAAACATGTAGAATATAATGTGCATTTATATAATTTTCTTGCATGTCTTTTCATGGCTGGCTAAGCTTATCTTTACTGTAGTATTGAATAATATTTCATTGTCTTGATATACTACAGAAACATATCCACATATCCATTTACATATTGGAGAACCACTTAGCTACATCCAATTTTTTTTCCATATATGAACAAGTTGTTGTAAACATCAGTTTGAGATTTTTGTGTGAAAAGATGTTTTCAGTGCACACTGGCAAATACCAACGAATGTAGATATTGAATTATGGGATAAATTTTCTTCACTTTTGTAAGAAAATACCAATCTGAATTATTTTACATTCCCATCAGCAATGAATGAGGGTACTTGCTGTTCCATATTGTTTTCTGTATTTTGGTTGTCAATGTTTTGTATTTATCTATTCTGATACATCTGCAATGGTTATCTCATTATTGTTCTAGTTTTCAACTCTTTAATGTTACATGATGTTGAACATATTTCCACATGTGTATTTTTCATTTTTATACATTCTTTTAAAAAATATTAATTTATTTTTAGAATAACTGGGTTGTAGATCAGAAATGCAGGGTTGAGACACAATAGGGAGCAGTGCAGGCAGATTGACTGAAATATACTGCTAAGGATAAACAGTGGGTGAGAGGAGATGTCTGCTGCACTATATGAGGCTTAGCTCCCTGGCTGAATATTAACCCACCCTGTAAAGGTGAGGCTACCAGTGAGGCCTATTTTTATAAAATCTTTAGTGAGGTTTTTTTTGCCCAATTTTAAATCAAGTTGTCTTTTTAACATTGAGCTTGGAAATTTGTGTGTTTTGGATAAAATTCCTTTATTGGATATTTTATTTGCAGATATTTAGCTTTTTGTGACTTATGTTATCAATCACTCGACATCGTCTTTCTCAGATCCAAAATTTCCAATTTTAATGAAATAAAACAGCTGCTTATTATTTTTTTCGTGCATCATATCTTTGGTTACTGCCACACTGTCATTTAGATTTTTTTTTATTTTTTATTCTAGAAGATTGATGTTCAGCATTTTAATTCAAATCCATTACATATTTTAAGTTATTTTATGAAGGGTGTAAGGACTGTATATAAGTTCTTTTTCATTTTTGCATCTGGATGTCTAGTTGTTTCAGTACCAGTGATGAAGAGATAAACTTTACTATTTTCTATTGATTTGGTCCATTGTCCAAGATAAGTTGTTTATATTTATACATTTACGTCTGGGATTTCTATTCTGTTTTTATACTTATTTTTGATAATGTCATACTTTTTTGTTTAGTGCAGCATTATTATTTATCTCAAAGTTTAGTAGTGTGTGAAAAATATCTGTTGTGGACACATCAAATAAAATCCTGACATTTGTAGGATATGAAAGTGTTCTTTAAATGCCTTGGCACTTTTTCTATTCTCTAATAGTTGTGACTGCCCCTTTCTTATCACATCTTTCAAGCTGTTTTTTAAAAGCTTTATCTTTTGAATGGAGGGTAGCAGTAGAAGCACTGAGGTGTTTTTATTTATAACGTGCTTACCTGTTATGCTGTATCTGTTTCAGTTACTGTTCAATGTCACAAACTTGATTTGTTCTGTAGAATGGGAATATTTGTTTTTAAATATAGCTTTGAGGGAGAAAAGCCTAAGGAACTTGAAATTACCAGGAATATCTTCTGAGATAGCTACATTATATTTATTATTATAACCAAATATTATAAAGTGGTAGTTAATATAATAGATAAGGAAAATATCTATTATCAAAGTTGTTAGTTCTCAACTTCTGCCATTCACTAAAGTTAAAAAAAAAGTTTATTATATTACTAAATTAATTTCTTTGAGTGAACATATAGGTTTATTTTACTATTTTCTTTTGTTTCTATAACCCACTAACTACCACTAACTGAAATTTCTTCCTTAATATTTCAAGTTCTTTATTTATTAAAAACTAGTTTTGAACTAACTCAATGGAATATGTGTAGTATATGTTCATTACAACACTATTTACAATAGTAAAGTTATGGAAACAATGTAATAATGACAGATGAGTGGAAAAAATATAATGTATAGGATCTCCCTGGTGGCTTAAAGGTTAATGCTCCCTTGATCCCTGGCAATGGTGCTAACCCTCATGGCACAGCAGACCTCTCCTGTCTCACCCACCTCTCTCCTTATCAGTGTATTAAATGCAAGATAAAAACCAGCACTTCCAATCTGTCTATGTACCCCTGACCTTCATCCCAGTTCTACACACACACACACACACAAAAAAAATTGAAGATGTGTGTGTGTGCATGTATACAAACACACAACAAAATATAGCTTTACAAAAAAATGAACTCTTGCCATTTGCAACAATTTGGATGGAACTGGAAGAGTATATACCTTTTAAAAAAATAGGAGAAAGATACTGATGATTTCATCAAGAATATAAAGTATCAGGCCCTCCCTGGTGGCGCAGCGGGTTAAAGCACAGCACTAAGAAGCTTAAGCCACTTCCACATGAGTTCGATTCCTGCCTGCCTCGGAGGTGACCCACATGGTGTGGCAGACCTCTCCTGACCTGCCCGCTGCTCCCCTCAGCAGTGTACTTCGGCGATCTGCCTGTTCTGCTCCCCGCTCTGTCTCTGGTGAAGTCTTTCACCACCCCTGAGTCTCTGGCCTGAACCCCAGGTCTGTATGCACAAATAAATAAATCTTTAAAAAAAAAAGAATATAAAGTATCAAAACCAAAGAACAGACAAAATTAAACCAAACTAAACCCTCAAATTGAGAGTAGTAGAGGAAAGGGTGAGGACCAAAAGAGGGAAAGGGCCCAGTGGTCTATGATTGAGGATTATTGGTGTTGTGGTGGTGGGTATGGTATTAAATATGCATCTGAGGAGGTTTGATCCTATAACCCTAAGTCATACACAGTGTTGTAAACCAATATTATCTCTTTAAAAATATACAAAGGGACCTCCCTGGTGGCACAAGGAATGAGTCTCAGCTCTGTGAACCTATTCCAGCCACTGACCACGAGTTTGATCCCCAGTCAAGGCGCTGTCACACATGGCGCGGCAGACCTCTCCTGTCCTGCCTGCTGCTCCCCTCAGCAGTGCATTTCAGTCCATCTGCCCGTTCTGCTCCCCACTCTGTCTCAGCTGAATCCTTTCATCCCCCTGCACCTCTGGCCTGTACTTCGGTCTTTCATGCATACATAGATTAAATAAATATTTAAGAAAATATATATGTGGGTGTGTGTACATATATGTACATATTATATTTATACATTTACGTCTGGGATTTCTATTCT
>NW_004567146.1:3650884-3664963 GCF_000260355.1 Condylura cristata | reverse complement strand
ATCCCCCTGCACCTCTGGCCTGTACTTCGGTCTTTCATGCATACATAGATTAAATAAATATTTAAGAAAATATATATGTGGGTGTGTGTACATATATGTACATATGGGTACACACACAAAATCAATATTCACAACATTTTAAGGAATTAAAATTCCTCCAGTTCACTCCAGCTATGTATCATATTAGACATTAGTGTGCTATACTTCAAGTGTAGCTCCATTTCTATACTTGTTCTGGGAAAAAAATTATAATGAATTGTGTATAAATGTGAGTTTTTAAATATTTGGCATTGCTGAAGATTTTGAAATCAAAATTAAAATTGAAAAAATTGTATAAATGTTGAGAAAATAAACTCCCCAAAATTATTTTTTATCTTTTGTTGTCAACACTTCACTTGCTTGTAAATAGACTTGTTAAAAGATAAAATACACCTTCCATTTGTGCTGATTTTTATCTCATGTTCAGTGCCATTTATTACAGAAAGATTAAATGACAATTTGTAAATGAATTTATTCAAATTTTCAGTAAGAGAAACTCCACCGAATTATGATTTACTAGTGGTAACTAGAAGTGACATGATGGCATGCAAATGATATATTTATTCTCCAGAAAAATCATAGTGTGCATTGTATAAGTTTTATTAAATATATTCTAGGTTCAATTTACTCCTAGAGAAAAAAGTCAGTGTCTCTCTGAGTCTTGTAGCTTTTGAAGTCAAGAAATAGTTCTCTGAAATTAAGAAACGGGAATAACAAATAGAAATAAGAATTTGTTAGCCAACTAAAAGTGCTGACAGCTCTCATTTGTGGATATTAAAAAGAACATAATTGAATATTTTTGATAGTGTGGGTAGCTACTACGACTCAGCATCACTCTTTTCTTAGGAAGCACCATATGTGAGTGCTGACTCAAACATAACTATCATAGAGAAGGTAGAGAAACAACCTTGGGTCTAACAAAATCATCAAACATTCTGAATATTCATATTAACTGTTAAATGAATTTAATATTTTTAAAAAGTGTGATAGACTTTCTGAGGACTCTCTGTGCTTTCTCGTTCCATTGATGCTATCTGACTACATTGAAAAGCATATATTTACTAACTCCTTAAATTCAAGTCAGTTGCTCATTGAAAATATTGGCAACATTAAAAAAAAATCTGAAACCCTATATTTGTGTTGGCATTATATTCAGATGCAATATGTGATTTTTATAAATTTGCTGTGTTTTACTTGGCTAACTGCCGCGGACCAGAGCAGCAGGAGCAGGAGACAAGTTTCAGGGATGACAATTCTGGCGCAGGGTGGACAAGGATGAGGTTGAGTGACAGACAAACACGACTTTTAGGAGTGCATATCTGAATGTGATTTATTTTTAAGAGTGCAGAGCATTTATACAATTTTTCTTGGCAAGCAAATATAGGAGTACAATGATTCTTTCAATGATTTTTTATTGTTTCTGAGATGATGTCAGGGGCCGGAGACCAACCTGGGGCCCTGAGAAACCATTGTGTATTCAAGGTTCAGTGGTGCTAAACAAATTCCCTATCTATCACTTTTGCCTTGCTAACCCTTTTAGTTGCTCTCTCCATTCTTTTCACAAGCCACCTGGTGTACAGGAGTTAATAGTTTAATAGAATTAAAGATTATAGAAAAGTTTCTCAGAATTAAGTCAGTATCGAGAACAGAGGAAGTTACATTCCTTTCAAGAGTATCATTAGAATAAAGCACAGTGTTCATAACATTTCTTTGGTTTAGTATGTTGTGTGTCAGCAGAATCAGGAAACAAATCAAAAGTTACAGTGACCATTCATGAATCAGCCATTTTTCTATTCCTGGAGGGCCACGTATTCCTACCCTGTGCCCGGTACCTTGACTGTGCCAAGCTCTAAGGATTTCTCACTTAGGCGCCATGGTAGGGGACGTGGCAGCTTACTTTGTATTCATCCTATCATATTTTTTTTAAAAGAAAACCTACTATGTTGGTCACACTTGGTGGATTCATCCAGATAGCAGTTCAATTAAAAATAAGTAAATGAACTTATTTTTTAAAGGAAACCCTTTAGAAACTTAAAAATTACCTTGTCTCTAAATTCTGCATTTTACTTAAGTGTCCTCTCTAGGACTCACAGTAGCACTCCAGAGTTTCTTCATGGCTGTCTTCATTTCTTTGTTTCTCAGAGTATAGATAATTGGATTCAAGATAGGAGTGACAATGGTATAAAATACAGCAAGGAATTTATCCACTGAATGGTTGCTGGAGGGCCAGTTATAAATGAAGATGCAGGGGCCAAAGAAGAGAATCACCACAGTGATATGGGCAGTCAAGGTGGAACGGGCTTTGGACTGCCCAGCAGAAGAGTGGCTCCTAATGGTTATGAGGATTAGACTGTAGGAGATAAGCAAAATAATGAAACAGCTCAGAGAGATCATCCCACTGTTAGCAACAATGACTATTTGTACAATATAAGTATCTGTGCAGGCAAGCTTAGTAACCAGAGGGAGATCACAGAAAATGCTATCCACTACATTGGGGCCGCAGAAAGGCAAATTCACAGCAAAGGGTATCTGAAGCCCTGCATGAAGGAGACCTAAGAACCATGAGGTCGTGACCAGCAAGACACATACTTTCTTGCTCATGATGGTCATATAATGTAGTGGCTTACAGATAGCCACATATCTGTCATAGGCCATGGAGACTAATAGCACCATTTCAACTCCACCCAGGAAGTGAAGGAGAAAGATTTGTGTGAAGCACCCAGCAAAGGAAATAGTCTTATGCTTTTTTACCAAGTTTATAATCATCTTAGGGGTAGCAAAGGAAGCAAGGGTCATATCCACAAAGGAGAGATTCCCAAGGAGAAAATACATGGGGGTGTTCAAGCTTGAGATGTGAAACACTGTGACCACAATGAGAAGGTTACCCGAGACTGTCAGCACATAGATAACTGAGAAAAGTATAAAGAGAAGAAACTGAATCTCCTGGGAGCTGGTCAGACCCAGCAAAATGAATTCTGACACTTGGGACTGATTTAATTGTTCCAGGGACTCCATGTTTGGCTTGTTCTGGGATGACCTGTAGAGAAAAAAAGAATAATATACTATGTAGGTTGTTGACATTTTTTCATTCTTTTCAGTCTTTAATCCTCTTTATATTTTTGAAATTTACTTTTTTTTTTTGTTAACTCTAGAAGGAGGTCACACCATCAAAATTCTGTACCGCTAACATTAAGAAGCAATAATTTATTGATTAATATATTTCTTGGGTCAAGAAACCAATCCATGAGCCCTAATGCTTCTTCATATGACAAAGGAGAAACTATTACCTTGCCAAGTTTTGTGTTTTTCCCGTGAGACCAGATCCCTTAGTCTGAACTCTTAAGGAACAGAGGGGCTCTGCAGATGCATGAATCTGGGAGTTATTGTCTGCCCTCAGATATCTTAAGGAATTCTGATTAGTTGTGAATCAGCCCCAGAGTCTCTGATACTGCAGTTCTGGATAGTTGAGTGAGGTTGGCATGAACCAGGTTGCTGCTTTTCTTCTTGAATTTGTACCAATCCAAAGTGATAGATATCTGATATCTTCCCACTCTTGGAAAGCCTTTCTATGTTCCTAATGTGTCTCAGTTCTTTATACCTCATCTGCTGTGACTGAAACTCAAATACTTACAAAATCCACTTGTTATAAGGGCAGCTGTGACTAAGAGCAGAGATATATATCCTGTTTCTGAGTGGCCCTGTCTTATCTAATAAGGGTCATATAATATAGAGGGAACAAAAAAGACTGATCAGTGTAAGAGTAATTACTTCTAACAACTTTATTTAGCCACACCCCATCTGTTTTTATAAAACTATTCTTTGAGAAAACCAGGTTTTGGAACTCATATATTAGTTACATATTTTTCATCATGCTTCTATTCACATTCACGCAAAATAATACTGACCTGAATATGGAGGGTCACAGCCCTTATCATACCTCAGTCTGGAGCTGCCACTGACAAATTGGCATTATGAGCCTATCTGGAGGATACTATTTCCATATGTGTGTGTGTGTGTATGAGTTGTGTGTGTGTATTTGATGCACAAACGACCTGAATAGGAATACAGTTAATCAGTAGGTGATAAATGAATTTAGCATCATGATTTCTGTGCTTTTCTGACTCGGATGTGATAAAAATGAGAATGACACATAATGAATAGTATTGAAAAGCTGGGGCTAAGAACCAGATATGTCTGGTGTTGGTGACTCATCATTCTCTTTAGGTCTCAGTTTCCCTAATTATATTAAAAATAAAAACAAACAGATGGTTGAACTCAATCTCTGCATTCTTTTAGGCACAGTTTGTACTGGGCCTGTTATTGAGGGACCCATTACTAGCCTTCTAACGCTGTTGTCCCCTTTTCAGAGTTTCACTGGTTACTAGCTAGTTTGATTTTAACTTTTAATCAATTCAGATATAAATAATAAGTGCAAATTTTTGTCTAAAGTTTTTCTATGAGAACTCTTTGCCACCTTTCTTAGGCTGTAGCAGTTTTTTATTTTCCTTACCCAGGGGCGTTTGCATTGCCTTGTGCTCATAGGCTCTTGCCTTTGGTCATCCCTCTGAGCTCACTCTTCTCTAATAGTACCTTACAGCTCAAAATGTTTTGTCATTTTCCACATTTCAAAACTTTACAACATGTAGAACCTTGTGACTGACACGAATTAAATCATTATAGTAACATTATTACATATGCAAGAATGTGAAGCAATAAATGCCCTACACTGGGGCTTTCTGTCTTAACAATTGGAAATTTGGTCTGCAGTGTTATGCTAACAATGAAATGATGCTTGAAATAACTATTTAAGAATATGGGCAAGGCTCACTTTTTAAAAAGTAAAAAATGCACTATACAAAGAATTTCTCGTAATTATTTTTAAAGAAAACTATCAAGTTTTAGATAATAATATTATTGAACATCTTATTCAATAGTAACAGGTAGATCTATAAGAGATATGTGTAATCTCATTACTAGTCAGGAAAAATGCAAAATAAAATTGCAACACATCAATTTTTCTGTAACTGATGAGCATTAAAAACAAGGAAGCAGGCCCTCCCTGGTGGCACAGCGGGTTAAAGCACTGCACTGAGAAGCTTAAGCCACTTCTGCATGAGTTCTATCCCCGCCTGCCCGGAGGAGATCCACATGGTGTGGCAGACCTCTCCTGACCGGCCCGCTGCTCCCCTCAGCAGTGTACTTTGTAGTTCTGCCTGTTCTGCTCCCCACTCTGTCCCTGGTGAATCCTCTCACCCTCCGCATCTCTGGCCTATACCTCAGTTCTGTATGAATAAATAAATAAATCTTTAAAACAAAACAAACAAACAAAAACCAAGGAAGCAGATCTGATGAGACTAACTGAAGGATACTCATGTTATTACAATTATTTTGAAAGAAATATAATCCTATTTATTAAAGTTAAAAAGGCACGTTTCCGGGCCCTCCCTGGTGGCTCAGCGGGTTAAAGTATAGCACTAAGAAGCTAAAGCCACTTAGCATGAGTTCAATCCCTGCCCTGGAGGTGATCCACAGGGCATGGCAGACCTCTCCTGTCCTGTCCACTGCTCCCCTCAGTAGTGTACTTTGTCATTCTACCTGTTCTGCTCCCTACTCTGTCTCTGGTGAATCCTCTTACAGCTCCTGCACCTCTGGCCTGTACTCCAGGTCTATATGCATAAATAAATAAATATTTTTTTTTTTAAAAAAGCATGTTTACTTTTTGTAACATATCCCATGGAAGTTATAACATATAAAAGTCCATGTTGATGGACTTTTATACTAATTTTATCACTGTTAAGGTGTCAAAAGTAGAGTTGGGGGAGAATGCATGCTTCTTTCCAAGGGAATAGTTGAGTATAGCTAGTATATTTATATTTACATTTTGAGATTTCACACAGCTACTATAAAGAATAAATCAGAGCCCCATGTACTGACCTAGCAGTGTATCATAATATAATGCTAAGTGAGAAAAAAGTAGTTGCAGAAAAATGCAAGTAGAAATTTGTTCTCTTTCTTGTGTTTTTATGGTCATATGAAGATTATACCTCAAGCATTTAACATTGATTGGGGGACACTTGAAATGTGGGGAGCACTTTCCTATGACAACAGGAGAGAAAAGAAAAAGAGAAGTTAGATGAAATACAGAAGTAGAATGAAAAAGCCTTTTAAGAAACTGAAAACCGGGGCCTCCCTAGTAGTTCAACAGCCACTTCAGCACAAGTTCCATCCCGGGCCAGGGAGCTGACCCACATGGCACCACGGACCTCTCCTGTCTTGCCTGCTTTTCCCCTCAGCAGTGTATTTTGTTGATCTGCCTGGTCTGCTCCTGACTTTTTCTCTGGTGGATCCTCTCACTGCCCCTGCACCTCTGGCCTGTGCCTCAGTTCTGTATGCATAAATAAATAAATCTTAAAAAAAAAAAAGAAAAAGAAAGAAACTGAAAACTGAGTATGTTCACGTATAAAATGAAAACTCATAAATAATGGGAATGAAAATATTTGTTTTTGAGATAAGATTACAGGTCATTTTTGTATGGATTCCTGAAATTTTGATATAATGTCTATAGTGAAATATATAATTATTGAGGAAGAATGTTTTATTCATTTTAAAGAAATGTATTTTATGTCTGTATTTATAAGACTTTATGTTGGAATCCATGAACAAGCCTAGACATAAAGGTGTTGGCATGGGATAAACCAAAAAGTTAAGTCAAGCAGTAAGATCTGGCATAAGATCTTTATTCAAACGGACTTATGGAAGTAGACAGAGAAGGCAAACTTTAATTCACCAGGGGACATCTAAAAGGAATAAAGTTAACTGTGATCTTACGGTTAAAGGAGATGATGTAAATAATCACTCATTTTTTTCTAATGCCATAGGGGGTGATTACAAATAACCTTAGGGAAGATTTCCTTTTCTAGGAGAAAAAAAAAATCAGTTGTGTGTCCCCTATTAGCACAAGTAGGCACTTTGCTTAGGCAGGGATATAACTGGACATTTTACTTCTGTTTTTGGTGGCTTATCTCCAGTGAAATATCTCCCTAACCCATTGCGCCCAAAGAATCTGAAAGAATCAATGGAACATTTATATCTAAGATTCAAAGTTAGGATTTCCTCTATTAGGAAGACGGTACAAGATTCACTGACATGAACGGAAAGCCAGGGATTTAAGGAGAACTCACATTGGAAGGGGGTAGTGTGGCATGGCAGACTAATTTACCCTAGTTATGGAAATGTTTCTAGAAAGCAGCTGTTTGAAAGTGAATAACAGACCAGTTCCTTCAGTCTTTTGCCAATAGAGGACTTCATGAAATGTAATTTAGTTGGTGAGTAGAGAGAAAACATCTAGAACATTGGATCCCAGGCACGATACACTATTTAAAATCTTTAGAGATATGTGTTGTCCATTAATTTTTCATATTACTCTGATGAGTAAGTATGCTATATCTCAAAAATTAGTAATTAAGAATGCAGTTCTTAAAAGATTGAATATTTTGATTAAAATTTGTGATAAAAGCACTTCGCATATAATTTAGCATTGTGGGTCACACCACAAATGTTACTTGTTATTATTCCTATTATTAACTCCACACCTTTATACAACTTGTGATTAAAGTCTAGGAATTCATGACATCAAATTTCAATGTTATTTAACCATAGATTTCAGCATACCTTCAGCATAGTCTTGCATAACATCACAAGCTTTAAATATTATTATTTTGGATAATACATTTAGAATTAATAGGAAAATACCTACTAAAAAAAGAAAGTGTGAGATAATTGAAAAAGTTTCACTATGACCACAATAGAACACTTAGTAATTTATTTGTGTTATATAGTTGCTATTTGAGTAGAAGTGTCTATTGCCTTTAGTGAAAATCCTTGCATGACCTATTTTATCAGTGAGTTTTCTTGTTATGGAACTGATTCTATGCTATGATTCTCACCGCTTCCTCACAGCAGGTTATAGTCTACTCCACACTTAGTACCTTAGTCTTCACTATAACCTTTAGCTGCAGCAGAAAAATGAAACTTTCAACAGTGAGTTGAACCTTATGCTTTACAAGATTATCATCGGACATACATTTGAAAATCAAATAGAAGCTTAGAATTTTTTTCATCATCATATCATAGGACTGGTATATTCAGCATGGAGTTGGATAGTTCATAGATTTGCATCTCTTGTGCAATACTTTGGACTTCAGGGAAAAGCACTTTTAAAGTTTGGATATTCCTTCATTTTCCTTATACTCCTTTCTCCAGAACAATAGATGCCCTTACTCTGGTCTCCTGTATTTTATCATGGGAGAAATATTTTGTGAACCCTTTCTTGTTTAAGAAAATGATTTCTGGCTCAAGGAATTGATTTGATGCGCTGATCTTCTCTAAATTTAAGTTGCTGATCTCTGCATTTACCCTAAAATTTCTGACATATGCTCCCAACCTGAGAGTGTCTTTTCATGAATAGTAACAAATTTCATTGATTATTTTTATAATTTTTGTCTCAAGATTCAAAGTGTATGGATGGGTATTTGTCTTTATGTCACATTCATTTCCATTTGCAATACAGAATATAGGTTGTCTTGCTTTAAAATCTTATTTCTGAGAAATTTTACTTAATTTATGCAGGTAGTGTTTGAGCATTAGTCTCATTATTTTATGTGCTGTCTTTTACAGTCCAGAAAGAATAATTGTAAGTTCATAACAAAACAAGAAAAGAATTTAAGCACACTAAATGTAAATTTATAGATCTCCCATAATGGAGATTTTCAACTGCTATGATAATCTTAAGCCTTGATACTGTATCAGCAAACAAAATCTCTTTCAACTGTTATGAATGTTTTAGCAATAAAAAGCAAAAAAAAATAAATAAATAAAGAGAGAGAATAGCAAAAAAAAAAAAAAAGGTGTCTATTTTGGATGAGTTGTAGCTGATAAATACATTGACATTATTATTTCTGCTCACCCGTTCAGAAGCAGTTACAGTGAGTTCAGATGACAAAATATCTAGGTGACCACATGCCTTCTGCATTAATAGTTCCATGAGAGGTAACAAGTCATAAAGTACATGAGCTGCAATCTGGGGTCTTCCTAATATAGTTTTTGCTGGTAATAGGTAGTGTCCAATAAGTACTGCAATGTTCTAGAAATATCCTAAGTGATTCTAAAGGGAATACTGTCTGTTGAGGGAATAATGCTTCATAAATAAGTGTTTTGTGGAGGTTTAGTATTTTTGACACTTTGAATATGACAAATGAAATTAGATCTGCTAGAGAGATGGAAGAGTTGAAGCTAATGGTTTGCTTTCTTCTCTCTCTTCCACTAGGTTTAGACATATTTCCATTTTTGCCTGTGAAGTTAATTAGATTAAGCAAACTTTTGTTACCAATTCCAGAAACTCAGTGGTCATTTACAGCTTTATTACTTGTATGACTCATTTTCAAATAAGATTCTTACAAAAAACTTATTTACAAGTGATGGGTGGCATGAGAGTTAATGAATGACTTAGGAGTATTGAAGATTAAGTACAATACAGAGAAAGGGCAGTGAAATACAGCCTGTGATTCTGTGACTGGTTCTTAAATACTTTTTCATTTCTAAAGAACATTTTTTTTTTTGCAATTGACAGAACTGATGTGTTTAACTTATTTTCAAGGTTCATAAATAAAATATGTAAAATGTATAAATATACATTTATTGAAAAAATATATACCTATGAATATTTTGTGTAAATATATAATTACTTAGGTGTAAGTAAACACAAGTATATTTAAATATATCTATATAACATAAATACACATAGACCTATTATACAAATCATTTGTATATAAATATTATATATGTGTATATATATATTTAAAACCAATAATCAATAGTAATGATAGCAGGCTGTAATAATAATAAAAAGAAATCTATTACCTACACAGCAAATTTAAAACAAAATACTAGCTGCAAGTTGAAAATAAAGGAGACTACTATGGACTAAATATATAAACTCTGATAGTGGATATAAAGTAGAATTTATTCAAATAGGAGTACATACCATTTATTCAAATAGGAGTATATACCATTTTCATCAACAGAATGATGTACATAGCAAAGACAGTGACTTTAGTCCTAGACATTTGTATCCTAACAACAACAGTGGCTCCTTTAACTTTTCACATAATAAAACTTAAAGATATCATATTCTAAAGTGTACATATGTAAACATTTTTATATTTGACTTCTCTTTGTTTAAAATTTGTTCTTCTATCTCTGTGGATTTCAAATTATAGTCAGTGAAACAAATTTTTTATATATAACCTTTTATTGTATTAAATAATATATCAACCTGGATTTCAATTAAAGTGATTATTCTTGCAATAAAGCCAGCCATGTAATAGAAATATGATAATAGTTTTTAATGATTTTAATATGCATTATGAATATTTTAAAAATTTACAAGCAAACCAAATTACTACCAACACATTCTTGGATGCAATATAGGTGGGTTTTGTTCTGAGAACTTTCTTGATGCTGGTTGTTGTCTAGATATTCTGTCTGGAGCTGACATGGTGGGTCCTCAGTCTACTCATGGCCGCTTTCATCTCCTGATTCCTCAGGGTGTAAATAATGGGGTTCAGTAAGGGTGTGATAACGGAATAAAACACAGAAAGAAATTTGTCCACTGAAAAGCCACTGAATGGCCAAGCATAAATGAAGATGCATGGTCCAAAGAAGAGAGTGACCACTGTAATGTGAGCTGACAGTGTAGACAGAGCCTTGGAAAGTCCTCCAGAGGATCGCCGTCTGACAGTCACTAGAATGACAGTGTAGGAAATGAGCAAGAGTATGAAGCAGATGAAAGACAACAGTCCACTGTCAGCAATTACCAGCAACTCCAGAACATAAGTCTCCGTGCAGGCAAGCTTTAGGACGAGAGGAAGGTCACAGAAAATATTGTTCACTACATTGGGGCCACAGAAGGGCAAGGTGATCATAAAGACCATCTGGCTCATTGTATGCACAAAACCAACAGCCCAGGACAGTAGCACGGAGCCCAGGAGCACCCTGCGGTTCATAATGGTGGTGTAGTGCAGAGGTCTGCATATGGCAATGTACCGATCAACGGCCATAACTATGAGAAGAGTCATCTCACTCCCTCCTAAAAAGTGAAGGAAGAACATCTGAGCCATACAGCCCCACAAGGAAATCGTTTTCTTTTCCCTGAGAAAATCTGTGATCATACTAGGAGTGGTGATTGTAGAAATAGACATATCGAGGAAGGAGAGATTTCCAAGGAGGAAATACATGGGTGTAGAGTGCAGATGGGAGTCAAAGGTTACGGTGACCACAATGAGAAGGTTTCCTGCCATAAGGGCTGTGTAGGCCAACAGAAATATGCAGAAAAAGAAAATTTCAAGTTTCCAGTTGTTGGTGAGTCCTAACAACACAAACTCAGATATCATTGAACTGTTCATCATCTCCGACTAGTTTTCAGAAGGTCTTCAAAATGAAAATAATGTAGAAAAACTGATTATAGTTTTGAAGATATGATATATTGAAATAGTTTGAGTCCTGTAGAAGGAGAGAAGACAGAAAGGTCTGAAAAAAATAAGTTAACTGATTAATAAGAACACTTACATTACTGTATTTTTTCAACCAGAAAGACATAAAAGCTTACAGTTTTGTAAATACTGTTTCCAGTCATTTATTGTGCCACCACACTTTTGGCCTTTTATTTACTTTTTAGTTGGTTGAGATCTTGCTCTTGAGCAGCACCCTGCATTATGTATCCTGTTCCGTGGCTCCTGTTTCTTTATATTTATAAATATAATGTATAAATATAATGGCACGTTAATATGGAATAAAGTAAGTCAATATTTTCCATTCTATGGTTCTGAGCTTTTATTAGATTATATTTCAGATTTGCCATAGACTTTAAATTTAGCTAGGGGAGAACTGAATTTTCTCATTGTTTTATCTTTATATTCTAAAGTAATGAAACCATCCCATGTGTATCTACCAATAATTTAAGCTCAACTATAACATTGCCCTGTTGGGTCAGGAATATGTGTGAATTTATCATCAGACTGGCTCATCTTACTTAAACTAGGTACATGTTCATTTTAGTTCAAAATTATCTTTTTTCTGTTGCCTTTACGATCGGAATATTATAGTTTTGCATTCTATTATAAATTTTACATAAAATGTTTTCTCTTTAATTAAAGTATACAATTACATCATTTTGTTAGCACTTATCAAAAAACTTACCAATTCTAGCCGAAGAATGGCCTCTTCAAATCCTTGCTGACAGACTTCATGAATACTCCATGAATATGCATGTCAGCCATTGCAGGTTAAAAAAAAAGTAACACATACATGAGCTACTTCTGGTGATCAACCCCCAGAAGGAATTATTAAAAATGCATGTTGAATTTCCATAGAGTTTATAGCAAGGACTTATTTTCTTGTTACTTTAAATGGTGTGAATTCATGAAGTATATCAATCATGTAAACGTTTTCCAACATTCTCTGGGATGCACTAACTAGTCAAATGTTTTGGTTAGTGGAAGATGACAGTCATAGAAAAAGAATTTGTCAGGCATGATGGACTTGAGGAAATTATAATTCTATTAGTTCTATTTCAACAACCTAAATATAATTTGATAACTATGTATTAAAATAAAATTTATAAAGTAGTGTCTACTTTGAGCAAAGTTTTAATTAAAATATGTAGACTATAAACCAGTTCTAAACAACCTCCTTTTATCATGTAAGGGTTAAGAGAGAAGGGAAAGAGAGCATGAGAGAGGCTTATATCATTTTTAATGCCCTTTACTGATTAATGGCAATCAGCAAATGACAAGTTAGTTGAGTTTTGCAATCAATCATTCTAAATATGGATCATTCTCTTAGTTCTTAATAACTGGGTGGAACTTCTCATGACTTAGCAGTGTTAGAGGACTATTATTCAGGTGACTCCGGTAAAACTTATATATAATGTAATCAGGCAAGTACATTCTAAATTCTGAATAAATAATGCATGATTGCAAATATGTTCCTCTGCTATAAGAATTGTTCAGTGTTTGTTCCTATATGCAACTTTTCCATACGTTTGCTCTTAAAAATATGACAAGGACATGAGGTTAGTAAACATAATTGCCCCAAATTTATTTTCAAAGTTTACAGCAGATGTTGCTAGTAGATTTCTCATTTTTCTCACTGAGATTCAGATTATTTTTTAAATTCAGTTCTACACACAGTCACTGGTGATTAGGAATCACCATGAGGATAAATGTTTTAAAAACATTTCTGCTGAGGAGATTTACATCACACTTTGGTGTGGGATTTGAAGAGACCTTTGCAAGAATGCAGAGGTCTTTTAAAATTGAAATGAAAAAGAAAGCAGGAGTGCATGCTGGATGGCCCAACCACATTACTCAGCCCAGTAAGGATGGCACAAAGAAGAAAGCTGAAATAATAGTAGCACATAGTCAAGGGACAAATAAAATGAAATAATATATGTGAAAGGGAAGAGTGGAATAAAGTATTGAAGTTTGATAATCAAGGGACAATACTATCCTCATGTCCTTGCAGTTTTATATAACAATGACAGATTTCAAAAAAGATGATCTCCAAGTTGTTTGTGTAATTTTACTTTTATACTTGTTTCTGGAAAGCTTTACACTCTTTCCATAAAGTCACTTAGTGTCATTTCATGAACTCAGGCTTATTCTACGTACCATTCTATTTCACTTCTCTCTTTTCTCCTTAGCTATTCTTAATTTATTCTCCACTTACACAGACAGACATATATTAGGCACATAGCTTAAATATACGAAATCAATTGCTACATCGGGCAAATGTACTGAATCTAATCCCTCTCCCTCTCCAAATTGTAATATGTTTATATTACCATAGAAAAGGATCCACTCGGCCTAAACTCTCTGTGCTTTTCTTTCTATAAAAATTCAGCATTAGCTTCCATATGATCCAGCAATCCCACTCCTAGGTATCTACCCAAAGACACAAAAACACTGATTCAAACCCCCCCCC
>NW_004567146.1:3648671-3650334 GCF_000260355.1 Condylura cristata | reverse complement strand
TTCAACTCAAAATATCTGTGTACACTTGACCTTTTGCCAGGAATTCTCTTCACTGGTCCAATGTGAAATTCTTTAACTTCCCTAATGTGTTGGCATAAATATCTGCAGAACACTGATCTTCTGCATCCACCACACCTGACTATTGTCCCAGGTCTGGGACCAAGTCAATACTATAAATAATGCCCATAATGACTTGGACAATATTCAATAGCTAGCAAATGTTATTATAATATTTCATAAATGATTGAATTCAATTAAAAGTACATTGAGCATCCATATTGTCCTATTTAGGAAGTTATAATGAGCAACTTTTGGTTTTATTATTTGCATTTCAGTTGCTACAAATTCTTAGAAAGCTATTAGAGTACTAAGTGATAATTCTGAAATGTTTGAGACTTGTATTAACATATACTAAGGATGGTTGTTTCAAAGGGGTCATGCAGTGAAAATATGTCTTTCAACTCCTCATTCAAATCAAAATATCTAAGAATACTTATTGTTGACGTATAGTATTTAAACAATTGTTACTACAGATAGCTTTAGAAAAAAGCAAACTAAACACAAAGTGTGCTAGCCAGTTAATTTTATACTTTTGCCTGTTAATTCATAGAAACTGCATAATTTTTTGTCAGAAGACACTCTGCTTATGTGCTTTAAATATTCATTATGTTTGATTCACTAAATTCAAAGAGGGTACATAATGATACATGTTTATTTATGTATTGAGTCTGCACTATAAACAATTTCCATTAAGATTTTAAACTCTACCTTAATTCCTTTAGATTTAAAGGAAGAAATATGGCATTATTTAATATTTTAATTTTAATTGTTTGGATAAATATTTAAGGCTCAACCCTCCTGCCCCCCCCCAAGTAGCAGAGGATACTGTCAGCTGTATGTATCAGCAGTTTGGAGGTCTCCAGTAACCAATGTGCTGGCTGCACAGTCTCCTTTTTATAAGAATAAATTTATTTATTACTTATAAGAATAAATTTAATATATATATGTGTGTGTGTAAATATGTATATATATATATGTATATTTATGTATATTTCACATCACTGTTCATTTTTAATTCCTGCCCTCATCTCCTGGTTCCTCAGAGTGTAAATAATTGGATGAAGAAGGGAGTAAAATACAGAATAAAATAAATACAGAATAAAAAAAATACAGAATAAAATACAGAAAGAAACTTATCGACAGTATAGCCACTGAATGGGAAAGCATAGATGGAAGACACTGGGTCAAAGAGTGTGACCAGAGAGTGATGTGGGCAGAGAGTGTGGACACAGCCTTGGAGGATGCACTGGAGGAGCGCTTCCAGATGGTGACCAGTGTGGCAGCATAGGACATGAGCAAGAGAAGGGAGCAGATCAGGGACAGAAGCCCACTGTTTGTGGTCGCTAAGAGCTCTAGGCTTTAGGTCTCAGTGCAGGCAAGCTTAATGACCAGGAGAAGGCCGCAGAAAGTGCTGACTAGTATCTTTGGTTAGTTGCTTGTCCTCTTTAGCTCTATTTTTACTCACAGAAACTTTATTTAGGCTCATCTAACCTTAAATATAAGTGATGGAAAGTAGTCATATTGTATAACTGCCTGAGGTGGACTTGATTTAAGCTCACTGAAAAGTTAAGAATATACACACACTTACATTGAGAGGGCTAGA
>NW_004567146.1:3636476-3647391 GCF_000260355.1 Condylura cristata | reverse complement strand
AAATCATCATCCAGTGATCTTATTTTCTGCTCTGAACTTCAAAGGACAACAGTATATAAAGATATCCCCTGATAGGTGGCATAAAGAAGAAAACTCATTTGATTGTTATTAGATCCCTTAGAGACTGGCACTGAGAAAGTAATTAAGTTTGTTAAAATAGACTTTTAAAATTACAGAAAAAGATACACCATTTTTGCCTATCAAGGTGACAGTACTTCAAAGGCATACTCAACAAAATGGGTAGCAGTGTCACAAAAGCTAAATTGTGAGATTTTTGTATGATGTTTAGTCTTTGTGTTATCTCCCACAAGAAGTGTTTATAATTATTATTTTTAGGCAAAGAATAAGTATTGGGAATTATTTTCATTCTAAATTTTATTAAATATTTTCTGGATTTTATTGATAAATGATGAGATGATATTTTGTATCCCTGTAATTATATAATAATTCATTGAACTTTGTACTGTTACCTTTATCACTTAAACTTACAGCTAGGAAAGACCTGCTTTGGGTTTATCTATTTTTATTCCTTGGTCTATTTTAATACTACAGTTTTTAGAGCACTTTTGGGTTCACAGTAATATTGAGCAGTGTTATTTTCCTATAATCCTTGTCCCACACAGGTATACTCTCTTCCACTTTCAATGTCACACAATAAAGTGGCATATTTATTAGAACTAATGACCTCTAGCCAGGGTGCACCATTGACAATATATTTCAGTCTTGCTGTTGTAATTATATAGATTTTAATAAGATTATAATTATATGTGTGTATGTTAGAATACATACACACACACACACACACACATGCACACACATATATATCTCCACCATTACAGTATTGTGGAGCATATTTTCAGTGCCTAAAACTCCTCTGTGACCCACCTATTCATCCTTCCTTTACTGTTATCCCCTGGAAATTACTCTTGTTTTTACTATGTTCATAGTTTTGTTCTTTTCAGAATTTCATAAACTTGGAAACATCTATACATATAGCCTTTTAACTCAGTAATACACATTAAAGTTTCTTCATGTCATTCATGGTTTGATAATTAATTTCTACTTAGAACTAAATAACATTTCATTAGCTTACCACAGTTTATATATAAATCTACTCAAGGATACTGGTTGCTTTTAACTTTTTGTAATTATTAAGTAAGCTGCTGTAAAAATCTGTTTGTGGTTTTTTTGTGAATTCACATTTCCAAGGGATTTAGGTAAATACCAGGAGCATAATAGCTGGATCATATGTTAAGAGTAAGCTTCATTTCATAAGAAACTGCAAAATTGTCTTTTTAATTATTTGTACGATTTGAATTCCCACCAGCAGTGAATGAATGTTCTTGTTGCTACAAATCCTTGTCAGTGTTCAGCTTTGTCAACATTCTGAAATTTGGCCATCCTAATAGATTTTGGGGATTTTCTTACTTAATTTGACTTATCCTGATGAATGATGTAAATCGTTTTTGTTCTGCTTTCCATTTTAATAAGATTGTTTCTTGTTGATATTTAGGTGTTCTCTATATTTAGGATAGAAAACTTTTATCATATATGTTATTTTGCAAATGTGTTCTGTCTGTGGAGCTGGTCTCTTCATTCTCTTGAAATGGTCTTACAAAGAGTAAAATTTTTTATTTTAATTAATCCATTTTGTAATTCTTCCTTACATTGTGTCTTTGGTTTTGTATCTGTAAAGGTATCATGAAACCCAAGGCCATCTAGATTTTTTTCTGTAATCTTCTAGGAATCTTCCAATTCTTTATTTTATATTTGGCTCCCTGATAAATTTGGATTTAATTTTTATAAAGAGTGCAAATTTGATATCGAGATCCTTTATTTTTTTTTACCTAGTAATGTCCAGTTTTCTCAGTACCACTTATTGTTTTTATTGTGTTACTTGTACTCCCTTGTAAAACACTAGTTGAATATACTTATGTAGATCACTCTTGTTCCACCCAATCTATTTGGCTTTATTCCCTTGCATTGTCTTAATTTTGATAAGATACTACATTTTGTTAGTACTGATGTGAATTGCAATGCACTTTACTATGCATCACATTACAGTTTACAAAGCCATTATTTTGATCATTCAGAATTTCTATATTCTTACAGTGAATATTCTTGATCATTCAGAATTTCTATATTCTTACAGTGAATATTCTTACAGTGAATATTCTTACAGTGAATATTTCTATATTCTTACAGTGAATATAATACTTTTCCAAAGTTAAAAGAAGTCCCATTCATATTTTATTAGTAGCATGTTAAACTCACAAGTGAAAAATATACAAAATTGGAGCCCTCCCTGGTGGCACAGCAGGTTAAAGCACAGCACTGAGAAGCTAAAGCCACATCAGCATGAGTTCAATACCCACCCACCCTACAGGTGACCACATGGTGCAGCAGACCTCTTCTGGCCCTCCCACTGCTCCCCTCAACAGTGTACTTCATCTGTTGGCCTGTTCTGCTCTCCACTTTATCTCTGATGAATCTTCTCACCAGCCCTGCACCTCTGGCCTGTACCCCAGTTCTATATGCATAAATGGATAAATCTTTAATGATAGATATATATACAAAATTGAGTTTTTCCATCCACACAAAATTTTGTGTGTTAAATTTCTCTTCTTTATGAATCATAACAAAGCTTATCATCTTCCTTTTATAAATAATACAAATATATATTTTTTATTTTTCATTACTAAATGCAATTTTGCATATTTCATCCTTTTGTTGCTTACATAATGTGATCCTTTTCCTGAGGAAAAAGTAAACAAAAGTAAATAAAATGTACTTTATTGCTATAGTTATTTGAAAGTGTTATTATACATATAAGTGATAAGTCTTATTATACATCTAAGTGATAAACATAACTAAAATTTAATTTTTATTCTTATAAGGAAATTCATAGCCCAGATTGGCTAATAGAAAAAATTCCCCTTTCCCATGTAAAGGATTCTTTAAGAGAGAGAAAGGGAGAAAGACAAAAAGAAAAAGGGAGAACTAGAAGAGAAAAGGGAAAATTTACCATCTTAAAGCTTTCATAAAAGTTAGTAAATGATTAATTAGTGAAACTTAGCAGTCAACCTTTCAGAAGATTTAGAATTTTGCAGTGTCTTTTGATATTTTATAGAACTTCATGATGTTATTTGACAATATAAATGGAAGTTAATGACTGTAATGCCAGTACAAACTTTTATACTAAAACAATGTACTTGAACAAGCAAATTGTGTTTATTTATATATGTAGCATCGTATGTTTCTCAGTAGTTGAAACCTTCTGGAAGAGATTACATAGAACTGAGCGTGGTAAATAGGATAACTAAGGTACAGTAATCACCTTGTAAACCTATAGCAGACATTGATAGCAGATTGTTTACTTTTTCTGAGAATCAGATAAAAAATTAGCATCTCATGCAGCCACTAACAACCTATGTGAATTTTCATACAAAGTAAAAAATCAAAAATATTTTCTGTGAAGTAATATATGCCAGTACTAATGTTACATGATTATAAGAGAAAGCATTACTTAACAGTGTAATTGTAATGTTTGAATAAATGTTTAAGGCTCAAAACTTCCCAAATAGCAGAGGATAGATGAAGTCAGCTGTGGGGATCAGTATTTAGCGGTTCAGCCAGGAACCAATGTGTTGGCTGCACAGTCTCTTAATGGCTGCCTTCATCTCCTGGTTCCTCAGAGTGTAAATAATTGGATTAAGAAGGGGGGTGATGATAGAGTAAAATACAGAAAGAAACTTATCAACAGTATAGCTATTGAATGGGAAAGCGTAGATGAAAGTGGCTGGGCCAAAGAAGAGCGTGACCACAGTGATGTGGGCGGAGAGTGTGGACACAGCTTTGGAGGATGCACTGGAGGAGCGCTTCCAGATGGTGACTAGCATGACAGCATAGGACATGAGCAAGAGAAGGAAGCAGATCAGGGACAGAAGCCCACTGTTTGCGATCACCAAGAGCTCAAGGTTATAGGTCTCAGTGCAGGCAAGCTTGATGACCAGAGGAAGGTCACAGAAAATGCTGTCCACGACATTGGGACCACAGAAAGGCAAACCCACTGTGAAAATCATCTGACTTGTGGTATGTATGAACCCAACTGTCCATGAGAGAATTAGAAATATGATGAGCATTCTGGGACTCATGATGGTCTTGTAGTGCAAGGGTTTGCATATAGCAACATACCTGTCAATTGCCATGGCTATGAGTAGAGACATCTCTCCACCCCCAAAGAAGTGCATAAAGAACATCTGGGCCATGCAACCCCACAGGGAGATGGTCTTGTGTTTTCTGAGAAAGTCTGCAATTACTTTTGGAGTTGCCACAGAGGAAAGACATAAATCAAAAAATGATAAATTTGCCAGTAAGAAATACATAGGGGAGTGAAGGTGGCTGTCAAATATCACAGAGATCACAATGAGGAGGTTTCCCACTACAATGGCTACATAAACAAGAAAAAAGACAGCAAAAAAGAATATTTGAACTTCTTGAGAACTGGAAAGTCCCAGTAAGACAAACTCAGTAATGCTTGACCTGTTATTCAGGAGATCCATTCATTCTTCGTATGAATCTGTCACAAGTTGTCTAAAAGGGGAAAAACACAGAAATTACAGGAACCAAAAGTAAATGAATGTAAAGCAAATTTATGCAACCTGTTCTTGTGCAAACAACCCTTCTGGCAATACAAGTACCTTGTAGATATTCATCCATATTTTAGAAGGAGATGTTTCACAAGAGCAGAAGGAATTAGAAAATGTTATGAAAAAGAAAATTAAATCATGTTGTGTCTTGCTTGACAAGGACAATTAGACCTTGAGAAAACTTTTCTCCCTTCATATTCACATGAATACTGAATTACCAGAGGGTTGGAGAAAAATTCTGAAAAGCCAGTAGAGATTTTTATTTTGTGGGTCGAGAAAAGTACTTTACTGACACATTTTGTCATCACCAAAAATGCAGGAATATGTTTGCCATAGTAAAGAAAAATCTTTCTGAAGTCACCAAATATACCTTAGGATCCTTTAAAAGAACTAATGTTTGACCATGACCACGTTATAGATGCAAAGGTGAATGTGAGGAAGTTGTGTTGTTAGCTGAGCCTAAGCTCAATTTCTGAAAAACGATGAATGTTTTTAGAATGGAATGACCCACATTGTCTCTCAAAAACTACAGATGCTATGCTCACATATTGCATAACTTCAGTTTATATGAGCAGACTGGTTACCCTTTGTGTGCCTTCTTAACCAGCTGTTTCAAAATTGGGCCAAATAACCATAGTTATAGAATATTACTATTTAAACGAGGTGCTTTGTATATAGAATGAATGTTTAAACACACTAAAATCACTGTGAAGACTGACTAGTGAGTAAGATTGTTCTAATATGGTTTCATTGAACTCTTGTAAGGGGTATGAAGAGAAAGGAGTACTTCCTAAACTAAAAGCAAAAATCTGTGATTTATTGTTGAAAGTCTATTGTCTTTGAGCTTATTAGATCTCCCCCTAGATTTATTCACAATGATTAATTCTTAAAATGAGACTTTAAGATTCATTTACCTTTATCAGAAAAGAAATATGACATCGATATCATATTAACCACTGAAGTGGACCCAGCTATATTAAATGTCAAAAAAATGGAAATATATTAAATGTACTTACAATTAAAGGGAATAGGTTAGTATGCAATCTATAAAAATTTACGTATTTAATCCTCTTAGACTACTTTCAACTTTTATTTTCAAGGTTTATTCCAAGATTGTTGCTCATCTCCAGTCCTTGTCTTTGACCCTAGTTCTAGACCTAATGCAGATATGTAGAGAAAAAAATAGAATATATGTGACTTACTAGGGTACATTTTCACCTTTTCATCACACACATCAAATGTCAAAGAACAGTCTGTTTCATAAACCATGATAGAAACTTAAGTGCATGCCCTTTTCTATGCATGATCACACTCTCCAAGACACACCATTTTTTTCCTAACTGACCATTATGCTAACGTTGATTAATCATTCAGAGTAGCATAAGAACTTTTTCATAAGGTAATACTTGAAAATGGAAATCTTTAATATGTCTCACTCATGTGAATTTTATTATTCTTTTTCCTTTTACTGATTCAATAATAATTTTATCACATGGATTTTTTGTAATTCCCTGAATAATACAAATAAATATAGTTGGTACTCATGAGCATGAAAAATTGAGAGCTCTAGACAAGGTGGTTTTTCTCAATGCTTTTACAGATTATTAAGTTCATTCAACTGCTTGTTCACTTTAAGACTGTAGTCTTAATTAAATTTCCCAAGATGTTCCTTTGCTTACCATAATTTCTTACAAATGTTATGATAGCATCAGTATATTGTGAATGATAAAATAATGTGATTTTTCCATATGAATCAGACATTTTATTCTATTAATAAATCACTCTTCAAAAATAACTGTGTCCTAGGCCTCTCTGGGCCTCTCAGGTTCTCAGTGCTGTCAATCATGAAGACCTGAGTTCCATCTCTGGCTGGGGAACTAACACACAAAGAGCAGCAGACCTCTCCTGTCTCACCCACTGTTCCCCTCAACAGCCTATTTCAGTAAATCTGCCATTCTGCTCCCTATTCTCTCTCTGGTGATCCTCATACCACCCTGCACCTCTGGCCTACAACCCCAGTTCTTCTATGGAAAAATAACTGCATCCCTAAATGCAATTATGCAAGTTTCTCTATAGTATACAATAATTCAAAGGATGAAATCATTCTCTGTTATCAGTATCGTCAAACAATTTAAACATACCTGATCCCTGTCCCTTAAGAATTGCATTTTTGACCTGGTTTGCTGGATTTTCTCCTCATTCCTAATACACATTGGTAAGGTGATTTTTGTATTATTTTCCAGTTGCAACAAAATCAAATTTGTTACATTTTAATTTCTCCCTCCTGATTCACCTTCCCAGTTGGTATCTGACATTTGTATTTTACCACTTATGGACTCATTTGATATTATAAATGAAAATAGTATGATAGATGTGGCATGGAGATAGGATATCATGAGGCTTATATAACCTACCTATTTATACTAGGACTTCATAAATGACATCAGTATGAAGTCCTGGATGTTTGGTCTTCATATTCCAGTGATCTTTTTTTCAGTTCTGAACTTCAAAAGACAACAGTATATAAAGGTTTCCCTTGATAGGCGGCATGAAGGAGAAAACTCATCTGATTGTTGCTAGATTCCCTCAGAGACTGGCAGTGAGAAAATAATTGGGATTATTAAAACAGACTTTTGAAATTGCAAAGTAAGAAACACAATTTTTTTTAACCTATCAGATTGGTGACATTTTAAAGGCAATACCCAGAGGAGTGGAAGGATATGGGATTATGATGTGAATTATGCGATTTATACATGACTTTTGTTGTTTGGAGTAGCTTGCTTTTAACGGTTAGCTTTGAAAAATTCTTAAATAGACAGCACATAGATTATTTTAATTCTAAATTTTATTTGGGTTGAAGTTTTCACTATTAGCTCTAATCTACTGTTTATGGTTCCATTTACTCATTCATATAGCTATGATGGGTTTATGTGTTTGAAGGCTTTAGTTACAAGTTTGTTGGGCATAAAGAAACATAAAAGGCTCTGTCCTCAGGGAGAGTTCTCAACATTTTCTCAGTTGCTTCCACAGTATTTGCTCTTCCCTAAGCAGATTTGAAATCATTTTTTAAATTATACATTGTACACACACACACATACACATATCTATGTGTATCACTCTTCATTTTGTATATTTTTTCATCTCAGTGTAATCCCCATGGACTTCCCACCACCACTTCACCCATATGCCATCACCATAGTCCCATGTGCTCTTCCTGCCCTAGTTTGGATCCTGTTCCCCTTTTCTCCCCCATTGAATGTCTCTGGTTTATAGTTGTTAGTTGATGTTCATTTTTTTTAAGATTTATTTATTTTGCATACAGAACTGGGGTACAGGCCAGAGGTTCATGGCTGGTGAGAGGATTCACCAGAGACAGAGTGGGGAGCAAGACAGGCAGATCTTCAAAGTACACTGCTGAGGGGAGCAGCGGGCATGTCAGGAGAGGTCTGTCATGCCATATGGGTCACCTCCAAGGCAGGTGGGGATTGAACTCATGTGGAAGTGGCTTTAGTTTCTTAGTGCTGTGCTTTAACCCACTGCAACTGTGATGTTCATTTTTATTTTATTACAATTACTAGATAGATAGATAGATAGATAGATAGATGGATAGATAGATAGATACTTCCTGATCCCTTACACTCCTACTATGAGTGAAACTATCTGGTATTTTTCTATTTTTCTTTTTCTTCCTGGCTTATTTCACTAAGCATGATCCTTTCCAGCTCAATCCATATTGCTACAAATGGCATGGATTTATCTTTTTGACTGCTAAGTAATATTCCATCTTCTTATTTATCCTTAAGGTAAGCTGGAGGAGAAAGAGCTTTCTTTGTGGTGTATGTCCTTTGCAAGTGAACTCTCTTCAGATTCTGCATACATTCTATCATAGGATAGCTCTTTATATCTTCTACACACATATATTTCTGCATTGAAGTCAAGTTAAAATTTCATTGCTGGGCCCTCCCTGGTGGCGCAGCAGGTTAAAGTACAGCACTAAGAAGCTAAAGCCACTTCAGCATGAGTTTGATCCCCTGCCCCAGAGGTAACCCATATGGTGCGGCAGACCTCTCCAGATCCACCCGCTGCTCCCCTCAGCAGTGTACTTCATAGATCTGTCTTGATCCCCACTGTTCTCTGGTGAATCCTCTCACAGCACCTGTGTCTCTGGTATATACCCCAGTTCTGTATCAATAAATAAATCTTTAAAAAAATAATTTCATTGCTTATTAACAACCACCCCAGGGTACCCATAACATTCAAGTCTTGACTTTTATGCTCAGATTAAAATTTTGGGCAATCCATGAGTGAATGTGTAGTGCTGAGCACTTTGAGAAGTAATTTGCCTTTGTCCCTAGATATTAAACTTACCTCTGTTCTTACCCATATCTCTTTGGATAATTTGATGATGAACAATTCAATCTCACTCTGTCATTTTTTTCCACTTCTTTTTTTCTTTCAAGATGAAAAGAAAGTGTTTGGAGACTTCCTGCTGAAAGTAGATGGTGATAACATTCTAAACATGAACCTTCCTTCAATGACCAGGTAATAGTGTTTATTCTTTTTTGACATGGTCTGTCTTGAATTTATCCATAGTATTGGAGATACTGGTCTCAGCGCCCTGCTTCTGATGGATAGATTCACCCCCAGCCCCATGAGGATACTGAGTGATTATAAAGCTGTCATCTTGAGTGTGTAGCTCCCTCTGCTGAGGGGGCCAGAGTCATTTTGCCAGGCAGGCTTCTTCTTAGACGTCTCCTGGTCTCTGGACACTGTTTTGGACAGGGAAGACTGCCATAGCCACGTGCTGGCCTGTAAACTTTCTCTCCCCCAAATCCCTATAAATAAAGTCTGCTGTTGTTCCTCCCCAGGTGTCTGTTTTTGAGAGCCACCCTGCAGGAGCACATGCATGGGTTAAAACCCACCAACCAAGCCATCCCCTTGCCCCACCCCCAGGTTTACTTGGTTTCAGTAAATAATTTAAGGTAATTTTTCACAATTGCAAGTGAATAATGATTTATTCCACATAGTTCCCTTATAATTTAGTCAACTCTCAGATTAGTTCGGTTCTTCTGGTCTAGTTATTGTCTTTCTTGTTACTTTTCAAGGAAGTCATATTTATTTTATTTTTCTCATGATGTCTTATAGTCATTTTTAATGTATGGTAAGCCAAGGTCCCTCTCATTGCCTTATTCAAGGTTTTCTTAGCCATTTTCATACCTTTGTATTGTAAAGTAGATAGATTTATTTTCTGAAATTGCAAGTTTCACTGTATTTTTGTTAGCCTTCTTGGCTGGCTTTGTTGCTATGATGAAAGGAATTTGGAGAGAAACTCAATCAGAGGTTCAAGAAGGGATGGTTATGTGGACCACACAACAGGAAAGAGGGGAAAGTGCCCTGAGTTATACTCTCTGCCCAAAGATCAGTGGGGGTCCTGGTTTTATAGGGTTGATCAGAGAGGGATAGCAGGGAAACAGGAAATTAGTTGGTCAGGGTTTGGTGGTGTTTCAAAGCAAACAGATTAGCTCAATAACAGGAAGGGTTGTAACAAACTGCTTTCAGGGGCCTTGTAACATTTTCATAACAGAGCCAAGCTTATAAGAAATGTAGAAAAAATGAATAGAATCACAACATTGTTAACTTTTCATTCCAGAAGCATGTTAATTCTCTAAATATTTTCCTTCTTTAAGGATACACAACACAATTTTGTCATCTTCTTTATATTAATACAGTTTTGTAGCATTTTTCTTGAATGTAAGTTTGACTATTTCCTACTTTATTGCTATATTTATATGATCTTTTGTCATAATGCAGTTGATCTTGCTATTATTTTCTGCATATATAATACTATATACTTCACTGCTATCACTGCCGAAATCTCATTTCTAATTTTTTCCCAGTTAGTTTTCTTCTCTATGTTAAGTTACTCACAAAATGATCCCAAATGTGAAAATTTTCCTATCAGCTTTCTTGTGCCTAATTTCATTAATTTGAATTTTTGAAAACTACTGAATAACAGTAATTATAATTGGATATGGCAAAAATTTTGGTTTCCCAACTGTGGCTGTTCTTTTTCTTGGTAATATAACCTTGTTTTGGGGGGATCAGTTGTCTGAGTGCTTCCATATAGACTCAGAATCTGTACCAAAAAAGCTGTATCTCACAAACCAAGGTGAATCATAGTTTCTCCATTTTTCTCCAGTTTAAATATGAGCATAGACCATGTGACAGAGATGCTGAAATCTGCTGAGTAGCGTTTTCCCATTCTT
>NW_004567146.1:3634425-3635686 GCF_000260355.1 Condylura cristata | reverse complement strand
TAATAATACAAGATTCAAAATAAAAAAAGACAAAAAACTACTTTGTGGGCCTTCCTGATGGTGCAACAGGTTAAAACATAGCACCATTAAACTAACTGTAGCCACTGCAGCACAAGTTGATCCCCAGCCAGGGAAGTGACCCACATGGCACAGCAGACCTCTCCTGACCTGCCCGCTGTTCCCCTTCACAGTGCATTTCAGTTGATCTGTCTGTACTGCTGACCATTCTGTCTCTGGTGAATCCTCTTATCACCTGCACCTCTGGCCTGTAGCCCAGTTCTTGCATGCATAGATAAATAAATCTTTTCAATAAAGGACTTGAAAAAGATGTCATATTTGTACTACACTGAGGTCAACCTTAGCTCAAGGATGCAGCAGACTGGCATCTGCAAGGAGCAGCACTGGAAGAGAGGTGAGAACTAGATTAGCATCTGCACAGGAAGGAGAAACCACTGAACATGTAGGCAGTGTGGGAAACAGTTCCTCCAGGAATGATATGAGGGCCCTGGAAGAGACACCAGCCTCACCTACTAGATTGCTAGGCTACCGCAGCTGAGTGAGTATGCACCTTACCACAAGGTCTATTGTAGAGCTGAGAGCTGAGACAGCTGCCAGCTGCATTGACAGTTCCAAGATGCACCAACTGCTGCCCATCTAATCTTCTGGAGTTGCTGGGCAGTCTAACTACTGGGCAGTTTGTAACTTCCTGCCATGTCTGCTGCCTGCACCCAGCCCTCACCTATCCCACTCCTGCTGCCACTCTACTCTGGACAGAGTGGCTTAATTGTTTATGACCAAACAAGAACTGAGACATCAAATAAATATCATCATTGTATTCAGGATGAAAGATTTTGGAATGAATGAATTTCTTTCTGATACTTAAAAAATAACCAATGAAATTTCTCAAAACTCTCCAAAACTTTAAAATATAAAGTAAATAATTTCATGATAATTTTCTTTGTTTACTCCATTTACCAAATTAAGAAAAACTAAGTATGACTTAATGCATCCATAAAATTTTTTAAAATAAATTTTATTATTTTTTAAAGATTTATTTATTTATACATACAGAACTGGGGTACAAGTCAGAGGTACAGGGGTGGTGAAAGGTTTCACCAGAGACAGAGCGGGGAGCAGAACAGGCTGATCGATGAAGTACACTGCTGAGGGGAGCAGTGGAGAGGTCTGCCAGGCCATGTGGGTCACCTTCTGGGGCTGGGGATCAAACTCTCACTGAAGCACCAGCGTCTGGCTTGCAGTG
>NW_004567146.1:3628437-3634180 GCF_000260355.1 Condylura cristata | reverse complement strand
GTGACCCACATGGCACAGCAGACCTCTCCTTTCTCACCCATTGCTCCCCCCAGCAGTGTGTCTTGGTAGATCTGCCTGTTCTGCTCCCCACTCTGTCTCTGATGAATCCTCTCACTCACACATCTATGGCATGTACCACAGTTCTTGTATGCATAAATAAATAAATCTTTTAAGACAAAAGTTAGTCTTTTATTTAATGAACACTAATGGTCAATCTTTGAAATGTGAATAAATTGAACTTCTTGCCATCACTTAAAATACAAGATGTTGTCCCTGCCAACCATTCCAACTGCAATTCCTGCTACTTTCACACTCTTTATGCTTCAGCTGCACTATTCTCCCTCATATACTCAAATGTAGGAAGCACCTAAGATCTTTGAGTACTTGTATAGTCATACTTCCAAATGAGAGCTTTCTATACCAGATAATTGCACAGCTGATTTATTCAAGTCAAATAGAAATCAATGAACTTAGGAACCCCAAATAGCTATCACCTTCTCTGTCAAGTTCTATTATAATGTTATTTTTACTTATTTAAATGCACTGTTCCTTCAGATAGTATGGCTATGTTTTCAAATTTTATTAAACTGTGTTTATTCACTGGACTGTAAACACAACGGGATGGGAATTTTACCTGTCTCATATCTCACACCTTATCCTATCTCAAAGTATCTGAATACTTTGAACAGTGCCTGAATATTAGAAGTGCTTATATTGATAAATACAGTATTTGCTAAATAACTGACTGAACCAGTGCAGTTATGATTTAATTAATTTCAGTTGGAATTCCTCCTGTTTTGCCTTTCTCATTCTTCTTTTCCATTTAACAAACCATATGACGACTTAGCAGCTTCCTCATGGAAGTTTTCACCTCCTGGTTTCGAAGGGTATAAATCACAGGGTTCATCAAAGGAAAGATGACTGTGTGGAAGAGAGCAACAACTTTGTCTGCTGAGAAGGCCCTGAAGGGGCGAGTGTAGATGAAGATGGCAGGTCCAAACATGAGAAACACAATGATGATGTGCGTGGTGCACGTGGAGAGAGCCTTGCTTTTGCCCTCAGAAGAGGACCCCCGCACTCGGCACAGGATGACCGCATAGGAGGCCAGAAGCCCCAGGAAGCACAGAAGAGTGAGGAGGCCACTGTTGGAGACCATCAGGAGCTCCACGGCGAAGGTGTCTGTGCAGGCCAGCTTGATGACCTGTGGCACATCACAGAAGAAGTTATCCAGCTGGTTTGGGCCACAGAAGGGCAAGTGGAGAATAATGGCCACTTGTACAATGGAGTGGGTAAAGCCCCCGAGCCATGGTGCGACCAGCAAGACATAACAGGCTCTAGGGTTCATGATAGTGGAGTAGTGTAATGGCCGACAGATGGCAACATAGCGGTCAAAGGCCATCACAACAAGAAGGAGCATCTCTCCCGCTCCAAGGAAATGCAAGAAAAAGAGCTGAGTGATGCAGCCTCTGTAGGAGATTACCTTCTTCTCAGAGAGGAAGTCCACCAGCATCCTGGGAGCCACAATGAAGGAGTAGGATGCATCCAGGAAGGCCAAGTTGCCCAGAAAGAAGTAGAGGGGGGCAGAGAGGCCAGGGTCTGACCTAATGGTGAGAATGATGAGGAAGTTTCCAGGGAGGATGATAAGGTAGAAAACTGAGATCAACACAAAGACTAGAAGTTCGATGTCTTGTGACTGGGTGAGACCAAGTAGGATGAATTCTGTCACCACTGTGCTGTTCTTGCTCCCCATTATTCTTCAGTCTACAGAATAACAATGAGCAAAATGGCATCTGTTCATACCACTTTTCATCTCTTCCACTGAGAAATTTTAAGCAATATTGCTGGTGTTTTAAAGCACACTTTTAAGGAAACAAAACATGTGTTCTCTGTGATTGCTAAGCAGAATTTTTAGCAGCCTACTGTGATGGAAAGGAGCTTACAACACCTGGACCCATATCTGTGCATACAAATACTTATTCACGGTTTCACACACAGAGTACACTCATATTGAAACAAGAAAAAATAACACTTGATGCCTTTCAAATTAGTTTAAGGGTTTCCCTCCACTTAGAGACTTGCTGACCTCCTCAGCCATGCCTCACTCTGCTCTTAAGGGCTTATGAATATTCCCTTTACCTAATATTGCATTTTGTCATCCAGGTGCTCACAGTTTTTCTTGTTTCTTTTGATTGATGATTTTAGGACACAGGAAGGACTCTGAAAGATATGGTCACTTCCACTCTTCCTTTGTAAACATTTACTATCTATCTTCCACCTCTGTTCCCTCTCTGAAACACAGCTGAATTCCATACCTCTTAATGTCTTAAAGTCACTTTCCTCCTCCCATTTTCATGGACATCTTCTGTTCCTATGATTCTCAAATTGCACTCACCACAGAGATGGAGGGCACACGTGCATCAGATGGACATCACCACGCACAAAGTCAGTTCCTGGAAAAAGCCCAAAATCGATCTGACAGGGATAAGCGATTCATTCTGGTCAGACAAGGCAAAGGAGTGTAGAGCCTAAAATAAAGACCTGGGTGCTTTCACCATCTCTAATCACCTTGTAATTTCAGCTGATAGAAAAAATTCACCTGGTGCTGAAGATGGGTGATGGAGAGGGCATCTGTGGCCCTTCCAGCTTCCTCACATGCAGGCACATGTCTCAGGCAGCACTACACGAGCCTGGGTGGGCTGCGCCAGAATCGAGCCCTGTAGTCCCATGTTGAGCGCCTGCACCAGACTCCGTGGCCTTTGCCTACTTTTCCCCCCTTGCTTCTTCCTGACTTTAATGTTTTTCTATTCTTTCTGCCCTCATTTTGTCTACATACACCTGTTTTCTCAATCTTTTTCTACTGTTTACTTTCATTTTTTTAATATTTAAATTTCATTTTTAAATTTCTCTTCCTATAAATCTTGCTTTCACATCCTCATGATTCTTTCTCTATGTGCCCACTTTTTCTCAATCTGAACTATTTAACACTGTCTGTTTCTAATTAAATCTGGTAAATGCAAAGAGAATTATCTTTGTGCTTTGAAATAAATCTCCATTATGCCACCCATATCAAATGACTAAATTTGGTAAAAGCTTAGAAATGATCCTAGTTTTGATGCCGTGTTGAGTGTATGTTTTATATTATTAGTACTATTTTCTATTTTTACATGTTTTGCAAACTCTAGATCAGACCAATGAATTAAAAAAGAACTTATTTTGTACCAATGAGGATTATATGCAGCTTTAATAATTGCATAAATCTTCACCCAGACAACACTTAGCAATGTAATGCAATAATTATATTAAGGATGGTAGCCTCTGTATTCCTTTATGTTAGGGGATTAGACGGTGTCATAAATGTTATAAGAAGAGCTCTGATTTATGAATAATTCTTAGTTAAGTTACTAATTATGCAATATAGTAACTATATAACCACTGTCTTTTCAGCTATGAATTTATATTTACCTATAAAGGAGAAGTAATGTACCCACTCTTTATTCTTTAAAATGTCAATATGAAGGTCAAGTGAGATGACTAGTAGCCAATTTATATCTACTTCAACTAAATTAAGACAGAAAAAATTGTAATTTGAAAAATAGTAAGTGGACATTATGTTTGTAGCATTTTTGTCACTGTCCTGGAGGTAATCTCAGGGGTGATGCTGGTTGCTTAAATCTGAGACAAATCTGGGGTAAGAGCTTACACAGATTCAAGGAACATTCCATATCAAAGTTCTCTTACCTAGTTCAACCAGGGTTTGTCAGTGAAGTCTCTTGTTTGGAGATCCCTATCCCTAAGCTCTATCATAGTGATTAGTCTATGGGGAAGGAACTCATGCCAGTTAAGCGCATGAACCAAGAGCTTTTTGCACACTTAACTCTGAAGTTTATCTCTGGACTCAGCCTACCCCTTGTATGTGAGATTGCTGATTTCCTGTCCCCCTTATCTTTTATTTAGGGCTGGGGGTAAGTCAGTCATTTATATGGTTCCCTGCTTTAAACCCAGATTATGTTTCCCCAGTACCTTTCATTTTTTATAATAGTGAAATTAAATATATTAGTGGCTTTAAAATTATACAGAGCATTAAATGTGGAAGAAGGTTATTTGAGAAAAAGTCTAGAAAGTACTCCATGTCTTAATTTACATCTCACTGAATTTACCTTTCAATGTTTGCAGGATTATTCTTTTCTCATGTACTTTAAGGCAGTAGATGTCCCAGAGGAATAGTATGGCTGATTTTCTGTTTTCCTCCTTTCAATTTCTCTTAAACATGAAAAATAACCAAAATTTCACCTCATCAAAGTCCTCTGCTCTCTCTTCCTTCTGATGAAAATGTTGTGAACTAGTGATTCCAGATTTTTTCCTTAAATATACATTCACATGGTAGAATGTCATAGTGTCTGAAACTTACTCTACTACTTTGTGACGCAATAGAGAATATGCTTTGGGGTTTACAGCTACAGTTAGTCTGCAGGGTACTTCCAATGGGAATTATTAATTGTCAGTTAGAATTAGAAAAAGAAAAAAGACAGGAGCATTTTAAAGATTAAATATCTAAAATATGTGCTAGTTAAGGCCCCACCACATGTCACATTCAAATTTTAATTTTCATTTTTGAGATGTTTTATCTGTGATAGTGATAAAGAAATGACACATATATTTTTAGGCATATGAAAGTAGGAAGCCATGGGAGGTTACTGTAGATCTTATATAATTCATATAAATCATGAGAAAGCATTAATGTCTAATTAGTCACTTAAGACAAATATTATCAATATTTGGATATTTTTGATGCAGAAGAGGTAAGTAGCGATAGAATTTTTTACACATATTTTTCAGGGATAATTTCCCTTAAGTAAGAATAATTTATGGTTTCTTGGGCTAGTCACTCTAGGAATGTGACATCTCAAAAAAAAAAAAACTCTATATTTATTTATTTCACTGTCTGAACATATAGTTTCTGGTGCTACTATATAAAAGTGAAGATCTTTTGGTTTTTCAATTAAAGACTATCCCATTGAAGAACAACATTTGATGACACACAAAAAAACTTTTATTTTTTTCTTATATATTAAAAAAGACTCAGTAAATCTGAGTTGCACTAACACTAAATACTAAACTTTACTTTTCCAATAGAAATATAATATATATAGTACAGTATACTTGTATTCAACTTTATGATCTGAAAATCTGAAAATGCAGTGGATTTATTTTCCAGTTGGAAAATAAAATAGTCAAGAGAGAAGGAAATATTGTTTGGGCCTTTCCCCTAATACAATCTGTGCTGGACATAAATATTTTAAAAATATATCAGTTTTGTTTCTGTGAAAGTCTATCTTTTGGATAAATTCCCAGAGAGACAAAAAACTAAAAATACAATTTGAACTTAGGGAAGAATAGACAGAAAAATGAAAAGTCACGTGGAACTAATGGGAGAAAAAATGAAGAGACACAGAATTCATGTACCTGGTGATATATAAATCATAAAGTTCTTTATATAGATACAGAGAAAGAAAGTTTGATAGGGAATGATAAGAGGGTGGGGAGAGGAAAAGAAGAGATCTTTGGAAAGGCAAAGTATTTTGTTTTGGTCTGTTTTAATTTTTTGATTTATGTGCTCACATACTTCCCAGAGATCAACCTCATTTCTTAGAATTTATCACTCTGCTTTAGAATTAACTAAAAGTAATATTGAGATCTTTGCTAGTCTATAGTAAGTCTCCTTTCTGTTGAGATTTTTTTTTTT
>NW_004567146.1:3613080-3627602 GCF_000260355.1 Condylura cristata | reverse complement strand
TTTGGCATTGGTTATGATGTATCACATAAGGTAGATTTTGGTTTGAGTGACTTAACATTTTGCTAGAATCTGTCAAGAAAGTAAGGGGATGAGGCAATAAATAAGACTGTTAGAGATCAAATAAACAAAATAGTGACATGTTGGAGAATGAGTGGGGTTAAATGGAGTTCTATGTTTGAGTATTAGAAAATTCCTTTTGGAGAAAGTCAAGTTTAAGCTGATGTCTGAATAACTAGACAGATAAAGCTCTATGAGACATAAAGGAAGGGTATTTCAGGACAAAAGGATAATGGAAAACAAAAGACCATGAAGGAGGAAAGAGATGGTGATTAAAAAATAAGAAGGAGGCCCTCCCTGGTGGCGCAGCGGGTGAAAAGCGGGTGAAAGCACATCACTGAAAAGCTAAAGCCACTTCGGGATGAGTTCGATTCCCACCTGCCCCGGAGGTGACCACATGGTGTGGCAGACTTCTCCTGGCCTGCCCGCTGCTCCCCTCAGCAGTGTACTTCATCGATCTGTCTGTTCTGCTCCCCACTCTGTCTCTGGTGAAGCCTCTCCCCGCCTCTGAGCCTCTGGCCTGTACCCCAGTTCTGTATGCACAAATAAATCTTTAAAAAAAAAAAAAGGAGACCATGGTAATGAGAAAGTGGTAGGCAAATGAAAGAAATGCATAAAGTGCTATCAGACAGGTAGGCAGATGTGGCACTGGAAATGTCATTTAGTCTTTAAGTGTGTAATTACGATGTTTGTAAAAAGAAGACCACTCTAGTTACTGTGTAGAGAATGGATTTGAGGAAGGAATGTATAAAATGAAAAGGAAATTTTGGAAGTTCTGCAGTACCATGTCAGGATGTTTCTGTCAAGTACATCTCTAGAGGTATCAATTATCCTATCGATACAGGTAAATTGTATATGTTTTTGAATGGGATGTAAATTGAAACATAGACAGTTTATTTCCTTGTGTCTGACCTCTTAAATTATTCCTTTATAATTTATCCATGTTTATAACATTATTCCTTTATAATTTATCCATGTTCACTGCTGAGAAGAATCACATTTTAAAAATACCTAACTTTTTTTTCTCAGTTTGGGGAAGAACATGAGTAAAACCAACAAGCGCATTCATATAGATATATTCACATACATATATATGTGTGTGTGTGAATACATATATGTATCCACATACATATGCACACACGTTATACGTGTGTGTGTTTGTGCATACAGAACTGGGGTACAGGCCAGAAGTGTGGGGGCAGTGAGAGGATTCACAGAGACAGAGTGGGGAGCACAACAGGACCACTGACGAAGTACACTGCTGAGAGGAGCAGCATGCGAGATAGGAGAGGTCTGCCACGCCATGTGGATCACCTCCGTGGCAAAGACAGAACTCATGCTGAGGTGGCTTTAGCTTCTTAGTGCTGAGCTTAAACCCGCTGGGCCACCAGGGAGGGCCCCAATATGTATACATTTTTATATGGGCATTTGCTCTCGTTTCTCTTGGGTATATATTATATCTATGAGTCAGATTAGTGGAACAGAAGATAAAAATGTTAACTACTTGAGAAATGATCATACTGTTCCATAGCTGCTATACCATTTCATACTCCGACTATCAGTAAATGAAAGAATTCTTTTATATACTTACCAACAATTTATATTTCTAGTATTCTAAATTAAGCAGTTCCAATTATGTGTAGTGGCACCTCATTATAGTTTTTGATTTACACATCATTGATGAGCAGTGATGGTGAACAAATTTGCAAATGTTTATTAGCTATTTGCTTATTTGCTTCTCTAGTGCCCTTCTAAGACCAAGAGGATTGTTCATTTTATATGTTCTATCCTTTTTAATTTAAGTAGGTATCTTTTGGTCAGAATAATCTTCATAAGATCTTAGGAACCATTTTGGGATTTACTTCATGCTCCCAAATCACATTCATTATTCTTTCTGTGACCGATTTTTTTATGCATTAAATGACTCCGGTTAATATGGGACAAAGTCTGCAAGGTTATTAGAATCATTTCTCTTTTCTTTTTATTTTTTAAAGCTTATTTATTTATGCATACAGAACTGGGGTATAGGCCAGAGTTGCAGGGGTGGTGAGAGGGTTCACCAGAGACAAAGTGGGATCAGAACGGGCAGATCAACAAACTACACTGCTAAGAGGAGCAGCGGGCTAGACAGGGGAGGAGCTGCACATGTAGGTAACCTCCGAGACCGAGGCCGGGGATCAGGATCAAACCAGCACTGAAGTAGCTGCGGCTCACTTGCAGTGCTGCACCCTAACTGGTTATACCACCAGGGAAGGCCCATTTCTCTTTCCATGAAGAGTTCTGCAAGGCACTGTCTTCTCTTTCTGATTATCTTAACAAAAGATCTTGTTGCTTTATCATTGATTCTATATTCAAGATCATTTCTTGTTTAGAGATTATTTTTGAATTGTAGAGACAGTCTTAGTCCTACTGTGTTTTCTCTAAATCTTGAAATTGACAGTTGTTCTCTTTTTGTACTTTATGACAAACAACTCAATCATCTGACAACTGTCAACATTCTGCATAGAAAACTCCACAGCCATATCTTCAAATAAATTTTTACATTTTCCATATTATTTGAGAGATAGTATTACCAGACATTTCACTACCACCTAAGAAAAATTGCTCTTTTCCTCCCTCCAGTTAAATTTCTTCACTGCTCTTCTATCCCCAAATGGAGCTTTATTCCAAATGCAGTGACTTTAGTTTTTGCTCTAACAACACCCAAGTGCTGGTATGTTTTCTATTGTAATTACATATAACTGTATAAAGGCCCCATATGGGTTAAAACAACTGTAATTTTGTTGTTTTTTATTAATCATGACTGTTTTCATCAGCCCTATCCAAGTCTTCTCAATATGGTCATCTAGACAAAACTTTTGTATGACAGCTCCACGTAGATGTTTTTGTCCATCAGCCAGGCTTTAATTGGACCGCTTACTCGATGTTTCAGAACGTTTCCCTTAATATGAGCTTTTATTTAAGTGACATTTTCTCTATATAATTTTTATTGCATTAAAAAAAACACCAAGCTGGATTTCAATTTAAATGAGTTTCTTTGCAATAAAACCAATCACGTCATAAAAATATAATACCCTTTTATAATTTGAAAATTATGAAAATTTTAAAAATTTCCAGGCAAAACAAATTACTACCAACACATTCTTGGATGCTATATAGGTGGGTTTTGTACTGAGAACTTTCTTGATGCTGGTTGTTGTCTAGAAATTCTGTCTGGAGCTGACATGGTGGGTCCTCAGTCTACTCATGGCCGCTTTCATCTCCTGATTCCTCAGAGTATAAATAATAGGGTTCAGTAAGGGTGTGATAACGGAATAAAACACAGAAAGAAATTTATCCACTGAAAGGCCACCGAATGGCCAAGCATAAATGAAGATGCATGGTCCAAAGAAGAGAGTGACCACTGTAATGTGAGCTGACAGTGTAGACAGAGCCTTGGAAAGTCCTCCAGAGGATCGCCGTCTGACAGTCACTAGAATGACAGTGTAGGAAATGAGCAAGAGTATGAAGCAGATGAAAGACAACAGTCCACTGTCAGCAATTACCAGCAACTCCAGAACATAAGTCTCCGTGCAGGCAAGCTTTAGGACGAGAGGAAGGTCACAGAAAATATTGTTCACTACATTGGGGCCACAGAAGGGCAAGGTGATCATAAAGACCATCTGGCTCATTGTATGCACAAAACCAACAGCCCAGGACAGTAGCACGGAGCCCAGGAGCACCCTGCGGTTCATAATGGTGGTGTAGTGCAGAGGTCTGCATATGGCAACGTACCGATCTATGGCCATAACTATGAGAAGAGTCATCTCACTCCCTCCTAAAAAGTGGAGGAAGAACATCTGAGCCATACAGCCCCACAAGGAAATCGTTTTCTTTTCCCTGAGAAAATCTGTGATCATCTTAGGGGTGGTGATTGTAGAAATGGACATATCGAGGAAGGAGAGATTTCCAAGGAGGAAATACATGGGTGTAGAGTGCAGATGGGAGTCAAAGGTTACGGTGACCACAATGAGAAGGTTTCCTGCCATAAGGGCTGTGTAGGCCAACAGAAATATGCAGAAAAAGAAAATTTCAAGTTTCCAGTTGTTGGTGAGTCCTAACAACACAAACTCAGATATTGAGCTATTCATCATCTCCATTTAGTCTATATATAAATTTCCAGAAAGTCTTCAAAATAAAGATAATCTAGAAAAAATGGTCTTTTAAACTGTAGTGCTTTTTTGTGGTGCTTTTGGATATATAGAAAGTAGTATTTGATTCCTATGGAAAAATATAAAATGAACATTTTTGAAGAGTATATTTTAATTTTTCATATGAGCAACATTTACATTACTGCACTTCTTTTCAGCTAGCCAGCACAAATCTTAAGAACTTTTTTGGTAAAAATTTGTTAACAATGTTTCCAGGTATAGATTATGTCCTTATACTCACTGTTTCTTTTTTGACTTAATAAGCCAGTAGTTCAATGGATCAGTTAATGAAAGGGTCATATGGCCTTTAACTGAGTTAGTTCATGCATATAGAAATATAGCCTTGTATACATTTTGCTGTCTATCAATATTTTAATTATATTCCCCTCCTAATTGTAAATATTGATATATGTGAATGTGATTGTGAATGAATTAAATACACATTCAGCAAATTACTTTCAAGATTGTCTCTTTCATTACAAATATACCAACATACCATTATACCTTTGCAACTGATACACCAATGAATTTACTGGTAACTTGAAGCTGTCTCTCATATGACCTTACTGCTTTACTCCGAGTTATAATAAATAGAAAGTTTCTGGACAACAACTCAAATGTTTTCAGTGTCTAAGTAGTGCTCTGTATCTCATAATTTTGGCTCCTGATCAAAATCCTTATTCTGTAGTTAAGAGTTTTGCCTATTTTCTAGAATCTATTGTTGCTGACATCCTTGCTAGATTTTTTCCTTGTACCTAGCATTTTGTATATAGATAATTTCTAAATAATCAAAAACTATCTCTGTATAACTGCCTTTTTCCTTGGATCCTAAATGTTTTTTTGCTGATCCCAAAATGCTTCCCTTTAACCTTTCAAGCTTGCTTATAGACAAACCCCTCTCAAACATGTTCCACATTTACATTCTATATGTTTTTCCCATATAGAGCAGAGACTTTTCTCACTTTTCTACTTTTTAGATTTAATTAACACCTTTTCATCCCACCATTTTTTTTCATTTTTCTATTAAAAACAATACCATTAATGATACACACTAAACACATAGACAGAGCTACAGAATCACACATACATAAACAAACACATATACTCATTATCAGTGTAGGGCACCAGAAAAGAATGTGGAAAATCTATTCTGAGGCATTAGAACAGAACGTGAAAAATCTATTCCGAATTTACCTTTTTACTTAGGAGTTCATGAAATATCCATAAATTATTCTTCCCAATTATCTGAACTATAAAACAACATCAGATTGAATCAAGATTTGAATTCTACATATGGCCTCATCATTTATTAGGAATAGGCATGTACCTGTGCACACACACATACACACTGACACACACACATATATATTCACTGTACCTTTTATTTATCATTTACTAACTACTATATTTAGGATTATCTCACATTCTTGAGTGATAAAGATACTCAAATGAATAAGGACCACAAAGGAAATTTATCATGGAAAACTTGGTATTAATGAGATTGATGCACTACCTACTGTGCTAAGGAGGCAACTCACCTTAGTAATAATGAAAATATTTTTCTGTATTTAATATATAAGGTAAAATTATAAATTATAAAATTTATCTTATTTAATATATAAGATAAAATTCTATGTAAATAATTATTATAGTTACCAGTGATACTGTTTTATGCAGTAATTGAGCTTACGTACTAATGAAATTGTTCTTAAATGTAAGTATTCTTAATGTCAAGATCTAAAAGGAAAAAGTCTTGGCACTCATAAAAGTAATTTCATAGTTTAATTTGGAAAATTGAAGACAGTGTAATCTCTATACCTTTAAAAAATTTAATATACATATATTTATCAAATAAGTACAAATAGATGTATTCAGATCAAATATTAAATATCTTTAATATATAGGTTAAATCAATAACAAAGAGAATTAGAGTAGGGAAAGGAAGATTGTCCTACCATTAGCCATTAATAAACCTTAAATGAAAAATTTAAATTTTGAATAGCATATAGTATGGAAATAATAATGAACTCTAAGAAGGCCTGTGATGGAGGAGCCTAATTCCTTCTGTGTCAGTCAGATTAAAGGTTAAAAATTACCCCACTCTTTTCAACTGTGAAAGCTTGCTTGGGACAAAAACCTATGGGATCCTCAGTATGTGATCAGAAAAAAAAAAATCCCCATTTATTTCAACAGAGGTACTTAAATAGTGTGTGGGGAGATAGGTAACTACCAGTTGTTTTGATAAGAATAGACTGTACAGTTTCTGTTGCTGCTGAGAGTGGTTTAAAAGGATTCATGTTTACGTGTATGTTAAGCCATGTATGGATTAGATACCCACAGGTAACTTTCCTTTCTTATAAAAGTATACTAAATGTGTAAAATACTTGCTGCTAAAATAACCACTATAAATATTTTCTTAATTAAAAAATAAACCTGTACATTTAATAGAAAAAATACTCAATACTTAATTACACAAAGGGCTTTGTTTAAATATGAAATAATTCACTCATGTTTCATGTCAGTAGAAGACAACTGCTAGTTTAAAAAATAGGGACTATTTTTCATGGATCTTAAAATTACTATAAAATAAATATTAGCAGCACCGTTAGAAAATTGTATTGAAGAAAAGATTTATGACTCAACCAATAAAATAAGGATAAGCTTTAGGGGAGATTTTTAAAAATAATTTAATCATTTTTTTCACTTAGCATTCCAAAAATGTTTTCTGTGCTAAAATAAAAACTCTGTGTGGGATAGTGAAAAATACATAGATAAATTAGTTAATATAAAATAAAATAAGACAGCATTTCCTATTTTGGGATTTGAGATTTGTTAGATATTAAAATTATCAGATATTAAACTAAAGAAGAACCCGGTTTTTTCATTATTTTATAATATTCCACTTTATTATGTCTTTTTGTCACATAGGAACTCAACTAGCCCATCTTTATCTTTCATAAATACAAGCTTACACTCTAAAAGTAGCCTCTTATATCAGGAATGTAAGCAGAAGTTATTATCAGTCAGACTGACTTCTCTAACTGAAACTAGATATATTTTTCCAGCTTTTCGTGTTGTTTTTATGATCAGAATAATATAGTTTTAAATCATTTACAAGTTTCTTGTAAACTGTCTCCTCTTTTATTATAGTATAGAATTGGCAGTATTTGTTAGCACCACCATTTAAACCTACCAGTAATAACTGAGGAATGGCCTCTTCAAAGACATACAAACACAATGAGAGTCTGAATATATATTGTTTTGCTTTTCTTACCATGAATATTCATGAGAATCATTTTCAGGCTATGCAAAAATGACAAGAAACAGGCAAGATGTAGACTGGCCACCATTTCCCAAAGAGAATTACTAAGATAAACAAGCTAGAGTTCCCTAGAGTTCAGAGCAAAGACTTAATTCTCATTATTTCAGTAGAATGTGAATTCACCAGGCCCTCCCTGGTGGCGCAGTGGGTTAAAGCTCCGCACTGCAACCTAGTTGCCCCCGCTTCAGTGCCAGTTCAATCCCTAACCCCGGCATGACGACATGGTGCTGCAGACCTCTCCTGTCTAGCTCACTGCTCTCTGAGCAGTGTACTTCATCGGATCTGCCTGTTCTGCTCCCCACTCTGTCTCTGGTGAATCTTCTCATTGTCCCTGCACTTCTGGCCTATACCCCAGTTCTGTATGCATAAATAAATATTTTTTAAAAAGAACAAAGAATGTGAATTCACCAATGTATTAGTACATGAATTTTCTCCAGTAACTTTTTTGAAAAGTACTAGGCTAAGTGTTTTGCCTAGAGGAGGATAACACAGTCACAGAAAATGAATCTGTCATAGATGATGAACTTGAGAAAATTGCAGTTCTATTCAGTAATTTTACAAATGTAGATATTGATAATTTTACAAATTAGTGTATTTATTAAAGTACAATTAAAATAAATAGTGTTCAAACTGAGAGCAGGGTTTATAAGAAAATGTGTTGAATATAGACCATCTCTTAAAATAGAGAATCTCTTTTTACCATGCAAGAGGGGAGAGGAGAATAAGAAAGAAAGAGAAAGAATGAGAGAAACATTTTTTAATTTCCTTATTCATTACTGCTAAAGAATAAATGATTAATTAGTTTCTAATGAGCAGGATTCTGAAGATTTAGGATTTTGCTAGTTCCTTTATTCTTACATAGAATTTCCTGATTACTCAGCAGTATTAAAATATCATTGAGGTGATTGTAATAAAATTTTTTTTTTAAAGATTTATTTATTTATTCATACAGAACTGGGGTACAGGCCAGAGATGCAGAGGGTGAGAGGATTCACCAGAGACAGAGTGGGGAGCAGAACAGGCAGATTGACGAAGTACACTGCTGAGGGGAGCAGCGGGCGGGTCAGGAGAGGTCTGCCACGCCATGTGGTCACCTCCGGGGCAGGCGGGAATCGAACTCATGCGGAAGCGGCTTTAGATTCTCAGTGCTGTGCTTTAACCCGCTGCGCCACCAGGGAGGGCCCATGTAATAAAAATTTTATAGTAAAACAATGTAATTGACCAGGTACAATTTTAAAGCCTAACTGAGTAACAATACATAATATCAGATGAGTTCATTCACTAGCAGAATTTTTCGGTATTCATTGTTTCTTATTTTGAATTTATTTTCTGACTTGATTATCCATTTTTGTACAGCATTTGATGTCTGCTATAGGTGTAATCCCCATAGTTCTCCCACCACCATATCACCCATGATATGGGTACTTACTGCTGTCTCCTTGTTCTTCTTCCCTCCATGGTATCAGGTGTTATCTCATTGCGGTATTTTTAGCGATGAACTTTCTGATAGAAACGTGTTCACTGATTAGACAGTTAATGAACTATTTTGTTGTACACATTTGAGCTCTTAATTTTACATTAATATGTGTACAGTGACTATGAATGCATTTCTTATAAGTTTCTATTTATGTGGGTCCAGGTAGTAACCAAGTAATGAACATTTGTGAGTCCATTAATAGGAAGCATGCTGGCATATCATCTTAAAAATTCAAGTTAAAATACTGCATTTTGTTCCTCAAACATTGCATTGCTGAGAAGAAAATATAATGTTTGGTGGCCCATTTAAGCTCTAGAGTTCTAAATTCCAATTTATGATATTATTTATTGATTGATTGATGGCAAGGCTTTCAGGTGTTTATAGAACTTAGCTTAGGTAAAGTGTTTTAGTAGTTCTAGTATAGAATAAAAGTAGTTCTACCACTTGGACCATATTGCCAGGTAAATTCCATACTACTAAAGCAGTCTGGACTTGGAAGTTTTGGTAAATTCTAATAGAAGATCATAATGTAGCTCCATAGATTTGTATATCATGACCATGCCACATGGAGCAGAGAACTATACAGTGATGGGAATCAGCTGCTGGCATTCTACTATGCTCTGCTAGAAACAATCTGTTATGGAACATAAACTGACAATACAAACAGAGATTTATATCATGAGTTGCCTAATTTCATATCACTACTGATTAAGAGAATCACAAAAGGAGGCACTAAACAACCAATGAGACATAATGCTTCAGTTGGTTGACATAAGCTGACCCCTTCGTTGAAGCAACAATAGTGTCAGAAAGGAAGGTTATTCATAGTCATATTCATAACATCCTACTCACTGGCCCTCCCTGGTGGTGCAGTGGATTAAAGCTCAGCACTGCAAGCTAGCCACAGCTGCTTCAGTGCCAATTCGATCCCCAACCCTGGAGGTGATCCACATGGCACAGCAGACCTCTCCTGTTGCTCCCCTCATTAGTGTACATTGTCAATCTGCCTGTTCTGCTCCCCACTCTGTCTCTGGAAAATCCTCTCACTGCCCCTCCACCTCTGGCCTGTACCCCAGTTCTGTATGCATAAATAAATAAAAACCTTTAAACAAACAAACAAACAAAAAGTATCCTACTCACTAAGGCTGATCTTGCAGTAGTGCAAGTCCCACCCACCAACAAAGAACAACCTTAACCCCAATCTACTACTAGCCCTTGAGGAGAATATCCAGCCATTTGGGTCAAGTTGAAATGTTGAACCATTCTATTTGGATAAGATGAGACAATGACTGATCTTCGCAGGAACTGACATACATACCAGTTCAAGTTATGTTTAATTTCTAATGTTCACAGTCCTTCAAACAGCATCATTCTCTGAGGACATAGACCACAGAATGTTAATCAAAAAATATGTTTCTTATAGTTTAACTTAATTCATAAATTCTGTAGCAGGAAGCTGATGAGCAGAAAGAACATTGGAACAGTGATTTGATAACACAATTAAACTCTTAATTTTGGGATTGTATCCTGTTCTAGGAATGTCATCTTCTCAGGTGTAATATATACTCATAATCATAGCTACTATATGCCATTTGTTCCTAGTCGGTATTATTTATTGATATGGGAACAAGAAAATCATACGTATTTGTGATCTACAAGCATTTAAAGTAGAATTTGTACTTTATTTTCTTACATCTTTAGGTTCTCTATACTAGAAGTTCTGGGACATGGCTTTCACCAGAAAATGTAGTGATACTTCCATTAATTTCAAGCTATAATCACCAGTCCATCACCTTCCATATTTCTTTGTAGAATATTGAAAGCAAGAAGAGGTATCACTAGCTTGTAAATATTAATTTGTCTAATTATTAGGAAAAGAGGAAGCACTGCTATTATGTAACAGTTAAATAGAGCCTAGAAGATAGAAAAATGTGATCCAAAGTGAAATATAGAATTAAATTATTCTGAAAAGCAGAAAAAGTGGGAGAAGTATAAATAAATACAAAGGGCCCTTCCTGGTGGTGCAGCGGGTAAACACAGCCCTAAGAAGCTAAAGCCACTTAAGTACAAGCTCGATCCCCAGCCCAGGACATGACCCGCCCGCTGCTCCCCTTAGCAGTGTTCTTCATCCATCTGCCTGTTCTGCTCCCCACTCTGTCTCTGGTAAATCCTCTCACCACCCCCTGCACCTCTGGCCTGTACCCCAGTTCTGTATACATTATTAAATAAATCTTTAAAAATAAATAAATACAAAGCAGCTGGCAATTAAGGAAATTCAGTCCTAACATATCAATAACCCCATAAAATGCAAATTATTAATTTCACTATTATATTGATTAATACAGATATATTTCACTGATACAGATATAGATATATAGATGTATGAGTAGATCTATCCATCCTCCGTAACAGCAGGGAATTGGTCCTTGTGAGAGTCAAAAGCCACAAATGTTCAAGTCCTTTACTAAAATGGCATATTTACTTGTAACATACATATATCCTCCTGTTGCTTTAAGTCATCTGTAGACTACATATAATATCCAGTGCAATATAAATTCTGTTTCCACAGTTATTGTTTTATATTAACAAAGGAACAATGAAAGAAAAAGCAGTATGTACATGTTTCAGTACAGATGTAACCATTACAGGCCTAAAAATACTATCAGTTTAAATTCATGGTTAGTTGAATCTGTGAATATGACACCCACAATGCCAAAGGCCCACAATGCATATGGCAAGCCCTAAAAAATACCATAATATTTTTAGTGTGCTATTATTTATTGCATAATTACTTATATATGTCAACATATTTGATAATCTATTTGTTTTTGTTCTTTATTCTTCTCTTCACTTTAGTGTAGGGGAATAAATAAGCCCTCCAGGATTATTTTTTTTTTTTACCTAAAGAACTGTTAATATGTAGTTCAAGTTCATAGGCAATAGAATTTATAATTTTTCTTTTTCTGATATATCTTATTTTCACATTCATTTTTAAATATGCTAAGCATGAGCTGTCAATAATCAATAAAAGATATTACATCAAAAGACAGAATTGCTGTAACCTTATGCAGACTTGAAAGTTGTTATTTTGCCTTTCAGCATGTTAATAATATAATTATTATATAATTATCATTCCATTATCCTCTTGCCCCCATATCATTGCTGTTATTGAAAAAGCTGTTAGTCCCTTTCTAATCAATATCTGCTTCTCCACCACAAATTTTTCTGTATTTACTCTCTATCTTTTATTTTTATCTACCTCAGATTGATGTGTTTAGTTGAGTCTTTCATTGATCTCTATTCTGTTTTTGATTCACAAAATTGTTGTCTATGTGAATTGATGCATTTTATCAGGTTGTAAATGTTACTGAAGGTTATCTCTTCAAATATTTCCTATTCTCCTATTTTCCCAGCTAGTTTGGACTTTGAATACACAATCATAAGACATTTTTATTAAATCTTACAAATCTCTAATGGCCTTTCCTGTTTTTTTTTTTCATTCTTTTTCTTATATGCATTTCAATTTAAAATATTTTCTGCTTACTTAACTTTCAGTACATTTTTTTTTTAAGATTTATTTATTTATGCATACAGAACTGGGATACAGGCCAGAGGTACAGGGGCAGTGAGAGGATTCACCAGAGAGAGAGTGGGGAGCAGAACAGGCAGATTGATGAAATAAACTAAGGGGAGCAGCAGGCAAGACAGGAGAGGTCTGCTGTGCCATGTGGGTCACCTCCAAGGCAGGGATTGAACTCTCCCTGAAGTGGCTGCTGCTAGCTTGCAGTGCAGTGCTTTAGCCCTTGCACCACAAGGGAAGGCCCTCAGTACATTATTTTAGATTTCTCCTGTATTTAATTTTATTTGGAATTTATATGGTGAATTTTCTTTGGATTTTTTTTTAATTGTAGAATTTTTATTTAGTTTATGTTGCAATTTTCTTTGGGAATTCTCTATATTTTTACCTATTTATTACACTTTTTCTTCCTTTTTAAAGATACTAATAATTATAAATATAAATTAAATGTATTTACTTTCATATGTTGGCTACTGCCTGCTTATATTTTAGCTATATTTTTCTCTTATATTTTGAAAATACATTTCTATATTTTGCCATTTCTAGTGATTTTCTATTAAATTATATACAGAATCCAAATTATATTACTTTGCCCAAAAGGAGGTTCGCCCATCTAACTCTAGATTAGTATAGTGAATGTTCTTAACTTTGACTCAGCTGTGGGAAAATTTGCCCTCTAGAGGACATTGGGTAAAACATAAACATTCTTTTGGTTGTGACCAAGACATTTTTGGAAAGACCAAGAATGCTGCTAAGCAATCTGTAGTGCATAGAATAACCCCCCAAAACTAAGAGATGCCTGACACCAAATATTAATGATGCCAAAACCAAGCATTATCTCAACAGAGATAGTTTTTATCTCTGTTGGAGATAAATAAATCCAGTGTTAGATTTAAACTGATTTGCAGTCTTCAGCTATCAGTATCTTTCAGTTCATCCATGGTAAAAATTGAACTCTAAAGTTCTCAAGACCTTTGATTAGTTATTTATATTTAAATTCATAAATGATGGAAGTGGACATTGAAGCAAACAGGATGCAAGGCTCCCGTTTTGTGTAGAGATAGTTGGTAGTACTAGAATAGTTGGAGTGTTTTCCTGATTACAGGTCATGTTTCAAGTACTGTGAATCTGGAACCAGCAATTACCAAAAGAGTCCCACATCTCCCAGAATCAAATTGTTGAATCCTTGCGTAGACTGACTTGTTGACAATATTTTTGGATTTATTACTAATTGCAAAGTTAAATGCTACTCTTAACAGCCATTTTTGTAGTCACAAAACATAAAAAAGTCACAAAAAAATAAATGCATTCAGTGCTTTAGACGACCTCCGTTCTCCCCCGTTAAAATAATAAGCAGTGGTTTAGTTGTCTGTAACTGACAACCAAATGCCTGTCATCATTGCATTTATGATGAAAAGATTTTTGAGTAAACATAAATTCTCCAAAATTTTAAACTATTAGTAAAAACAAAAATCCCACAAGACTTTAAAATGTAAAGTTTTATGGTTCTATGCAGTTTCCCACCGAATATAATAGCTTTTTTTCTTCCCTCTACCTTGTTAGAAAAAAAATTTTAAGTGTCCTTAAAATATCAAAAGCATAATACTTTCTATTTAATGATATTTGAGTAAGCATAGCCCTTTATTTGGAATCCTACTTCCACTAAGTTCTCCAAAGACATTCTCATTAACTTTGCTGCAGCTATTCTGTTCTCTTTTATCACCTTCAAATGTACCAAGCTCCTAAGATACATATGTCCTTGTATAGTATCCTCTCTGCTTGAATTTTCTGTCCTCAGGTAACTGCATGGTTGATTGATTTATGTAATCTGGGTAAATCCACTTCTCCAGTCAAGCTCTACCATATATATATATATATATATATATAACTGCAATGTAT
>NW_004567146.1:3560393-3612980 GCF_000260355.1 Condylura cristata | reverse complement strand
ACTGCAATGTATGTTTCTTGTAGATATTATGGATTTTTTTTCAGTTACAGTTTTATCAATATATTCTTGAATGTAACTCCAGAAATCTTAGGACCAACTCCTGGAATCTTAGGTCTCATTCATATTCATTAAATAATATTTGAAAATTGAAAGTGATTCATCAGTATGGAGTCATAAAATATTCCTAAATATGGAATTCGTGAATGACTAAGTGACTTAAATTTATATTGGAGTGTCTCCTGTCTTGCTTTTCTCATTCTTTCCCAGTCAACAAACCATATGCCGACTTAACAGCTTCCTCATGGAAGCTTTTACCTCCTGGTTTCGAAGGGTATAAATCACAGGGTTCATCAAAGGAAAGATGACTGTGTGGAAGAGAGCAACAACTTTGTCTGCTGGGAAGGCCCTGAAGGGGCGAGTGTAGATGAAGATGGCAGGTCCAAACATGAGAAACACAATGATGATGTGCGTGGTGCACGTGGAGAGAGCCTTGCTCTTGCCCTCAGAGGAGGACCCCCGCACTCGGCACAGGATGACCGCATAGGAGGCCAGAAGCCCCAGGAAGCACAGAAGAGTGAGGAGGCCACTGTTGGAGACCATCAGGAGCTCCACGGCGAAGGTGTCTGTGCAGGCCAGCTTGATGACCTGTGGCACATCACAAAAGAAGTTATCCAGCTGGTTTGGGCCACAGAAGGGCAAGTGGAGAATAATGGCCACTTGTATAATGGAGTGGGTAAAGCCCCCAAACCATGGTGCCACCAGCAAGACATAACAGACTCTAGGGTTCATGATAGTGGAGTAGTACAAAGGCCGACAGATGGCAACATAGCGATCAAAGGCCATCACAACAAGAAGCAGCATCTCCCCACCTCCAAGGAAATGCAAGAAAAAGAGCTGAGTGATGCAGCCTCTGTAGGAGATTACCTTCTTCTCAGAGAGGAAGTCCACCAGCATCCTGGGAGCCACAATGAAGGAGTAGGATGCATCCATGAAGGCCAAGTTGCCCAGAAAGAGGTAGAGGGGGGCAGAGAGGCCAGGGTCTAATTTTATGGTAAGGATGATGAGGAAGTTTCCAGGGAGGATGATGAGGTAGAAAATTAAGACAAGTACAAAGACCAGAAGTTCTATATCTCGTGACTGAGTGAGACCATAGAAGAGGAATTCTGTCCCTGCTGTGCTGTTCTCTGCCATCATGCTTTAAACTGAAGAATATCAATAAACAAAATCTTATTTGTTAATAAACACTTTTCAAGCTTGTCCATAGCTCTTTCCAATCAAAAACAGTATTTTCCACAGCCAACACTTCCCTAGCTGGAAACAACTTAAGTTCCTTAACTCTTCTGTATTTCAAATTAACCCTTCTACCATTTATTTTTCCAATTCCCCCAGACAGTTATTTTAGCCACAGTCTTTATTCTCATTAGCCATGTGCTTCTATATAATGATGTTCCTATAGTATTCCAGACTATTTTGATCATGGTATATTAGAATTTTTGCAATTAAATTAACCAATGTACCCAGAATAAAATGCTTTTGCAGGTGCTTCTTTCCATCATTTTTGTTTTCTAAATTTGTGCTATACAATAACATTGTCCTCTTTGGATAATCCTGTGCAGTTTTACTCCAAACTGGCCACCAGCATCTTAAGAGAAGAGCCTATATTTTACCTACTTTAGAAATAGTTCAGTCTCTGAATTGGGTCCTAATCTTACATCTGCTCCATACCCTGCCCTTAAATGATAATTAACACTAACCCAGTCTTCTTTGCTCACCATACATTCAAAACCTACTTCTTCAGATCACATTATTAAAGCCATTATTAAAGCCACATTGCCAAAAATAATTTCATATAATAAAAATTATCACAATATGTAAACTATTTTGACTATCTCAACTAATAAAATCAATGTATAGGAGAGCTGGACCTGATCTGAAAATATAGAAATAAAGTGACTGCAGTTCAGATTCTTCCTCTCAGTTTTCTTATTCTCATTTTCCAGTGTTAGACAGAAAAGGTATGCATTGCTCAGTTTCAATGGAGTGGGAGGTTGTTAATTAGTGTCCCATCAATTGTGTTATTCCATTTACATAACCAGAACTTTCAGGTCATAAATAGCCTAAGTAAGAATTATATTTGTGTTGAAGACATCCTGAATTAAAGCTTAATGTATATATAATGGCCTCCAAAAAATGAGCTGTGCTCAACTCAGGGGATGCACAAAATAACCCACTGGCATGATAAAATAAAAAGTGAACCTTCTACATATAATTATAAATGTGGTTTTAATATGCTTAGAGTTATGTTTTCTAAAATTTATATGATCACGATTATATAAATATGATCCAAATAAATAAGCATGGATATATTGTAATATCCCAGCATATTTATTGAAAATAATGATTTAAAACAGAAAGATAGTTAATTTTACAGCATTCTAAAATGTTATATATTACATTATAGATAACATATGTATAATGTATTTCTCTTGACTTTTAATAACATGATATACTTGTTTTAAGAAAATATAAAGCATGCAGTGGAATACAGTTTGTCAAAAAAGAGAATGAATTATTGATGCATGCTACAACACAGATGAACATAAAAAAAATGATGTTATAGATTCCATATTGTACAATTCAAATTATTTGAAATTCTCACAATGGTATGTGTAGAGACAGAGTTAGAAAAGTGGTTGCCTAAGACTAGAATTGGGGTATGAGTGACAACTAATGAGTACGTATATTTTGGGGATGATGGATATGTTCTTATATTAGGTTGATGTTGCATAGCTGTAAATAAATTTAAATCTGTTTAACTACATGCATTAAATAAGAAAGTTTACAATATGAAGATTATATATCAACAAACTTTTTAAGTGATATGTGGCAGAGAAAACTGAAAGGGAAAATGTTCCTGATCAAAATTTGATAGAAATTACTAGTAGCATTTATAGAAGTAGTAGCAGCAGGGATGGAAAACAGAGAAAGAGTAAGAAAATTAAGTATTAAAAAGTTCATTGAGAGCACTAATGGAAAATATAAACAAAACACTGGTATTTTAGGAGCACCTATTAGGAAACAGAGCATTTGGTTTGTCTGATTAGTGGCATTTCTAACCAGCAGCCACATGTTATGGAAAAGGAATTTACAATACTTAGGTACAAATTTGTACGTACAGATACATATTATGTAAACACAAGGTGAGTCTAAGTAAGTATTTTTAATACAGTGATAGTAATCTGTTGCTTTTCACATCAGCTCAAGAGCTTCCCTCCAGCTCATACTACAGAAAAAAACTACCTGTTGGCTTTCTCACCTCACTGTGCTCTTAGGAGAGTTAGAAATACCCCTCTAACTAATCTCACATTTTATCCTTGTGCTCAGTTTTCCTGACTTCATTTGACTGTTGATTCCAAGACACTGGGAGCACTCTGGGGGTTATGGTCACTTCCATTCTTCCTTTGCAAACATTTATTTTCAAGCCTGTATTCCTTCCGAAACACACAGCTGGAGTTCCATACCTTTTAATTTCTTTAAATCACTTTCCTTCTCCCATTTTCATGGACATCTTCTGTTCCGATGATTCTCAAATTGCACTCACCAGAGATGGAGGGCAGATGTGCACCAGATGGACATCACCCAGTACAAAGTCAGTTCCTGGAAAAAGCCCAAAACAATCGATCTGACAATAACAAGCTTCCAAGGAAAGGAAGAGTAGGTCGGTATAGGCTAAAATAGAGACTAGGTGCTTTCACCATCTCTAAACACCTTGTTAGTTCAGCTGAAAGAAAAATCCATATTGTAATCTGGCGTTAAAGATGGGAGGGTAGAGAGGGTACCAGGGTCGCATCTGCTCCAGGACCAGCCCTGAGGTCACGTGTTGAGCACCTGCTCGTCACCCCTACACCAGACTCCGTGGCCTTTTTCCTCTTGCTTCCTCCTGATTTTCATGCTTTTTTGTTCTCTCCCTCCTCGTTCAGTCTTCAAACACACATTATCTCAATTGCTCTTTTACATTTGCTTTAGTGTATTATTTTAGTTTTATTTTTAAACTTTTATTCTTCTCTTTTTTCTTGCAGCTTCTCTCCCCATATGCCCTGCTTCCCTTCCTCACAGCTCCCTTCCTCATTATTCTCTTTCTTTTCTCTCTCACTTGCCCATATTTGATCAGTCTTAAATCACTTTTGCTTTGTCCTCTACCTGTATTCAGTTTCATTCCATGCCTCTTTTCCATTAATTCTGAGTTGTTGTTGTTTTTCTTTTTTTTTTTCATTCCATAATAAACACAGTACCTCAGGTACTTCCTAACTGTTCCTTACCAGTAGATTTTTCTATAGAATGAAAATTCTGATCTTGGGTCTGAATTTTCAGTCTCAAAAACTCAATATTTCCTTCACATTCTCTTCTATATTTTGTCTATCTCTAACTCTTTACACTTACACTTGTGCCTTGATATAAGTCTCCTTAACATCACCCATGCCAAAATGAACAAATTTAATGAAAACTTGAAGATGACAGGGAAATGATTTCTGATGCTGTCTTGATTCTATACTACAGACTATTAAAATATGCTAATACCTGTTTGTATAGTGTTGATAACTTTGAATCAATCTGAAGAGCATAAAAACACATAATTGCTACTTATATTATTAAGAAGTGCATACACTTTAATCATTGCACAAAATTTTACCCATACAATTACTTATCAATCAAATGGATAATTATAAATTAATTGATGGGAATATTTAAAGTCTTTTAATAGTTTCATGAATACTATAGGAAGAATCCTGGTTCAGGAATTAGTCTAGTTTAGCTAAATTGGTAATTCTGCAATTTAGTAACTGTATACATTTGGACAAGTCATTCAGTCTTTTAAAATCTATAAAGAAGTAATGGAACCATTCTTTCTATCCCAAAGGTTGATGAAGAATATCAAATGAAGTGATTATTGGCCAATTTAGACAGAAAAAAAAAGTCATTTGACATATTCTAGTAAAAATAATATACATTATGCATAAGATCTTTGTCACTGGCCTGAAGTTAATCTCAAGAGAGATTCTGATTGCTTAAAATTGAGGCCATTTCAGGTTAAGATCTTGTGCAAATTAAAGGTAGTGTCCATATAAAAGTTTTGTTTGTTTGTTTGTTTTTCCTAATGGAGGCATAGCTTGTCAGTCCAGTCTTTATTGTTTTAAGATCTCTAACTCTGAGTTTTATATTGATGTATGGACTTATGCAAGAGAAGAAACTCATTCCAGTTGAGTCTGGAAACCAAATAGTTTGCAAACCTGTGAAGTTTATCTCTAAGACTCAGCCTGTCCCTACTGACCTGTGCATGTTGACTTCCTCTTCCCCTTTATGACAGATTCAGGATGGGGGATGGGGAGGAGTCAGTCATTTGCATGGTTCCTAACTTTAAATCCACTCTGGATGGTGAATTTCCCAAGCATTTTTGCTTTTCTGAAATAACAGATAAAAGTTATTAGTCCCTTTAAAACAACACTTAGAATCAAATGTGGAAGGTTATTTGAGGGACAGAATAGAAAGTGAAACATGTCAGAATTTACCTCTCACATATTCATTGTTTCTGCAGGATTGTTCTTTTCCTGTGTATTTTAAGGCAGTAATGTCTAGATGAATAATATGAATTATTTTCTATTTCCTCTTACTCTCAATTTTCCTCTAAATATGAAGGGTGACCAAAAATTTCCCTTCACCAATGGTGCAGGGCTACTCTCAAATATAAAGCTATCATCCTCTTCTTTCTGATGAAAAGGAAATTAGCAAACCATTCCAGAATTTTTTCTTAAATACATGTTTTCATGGTAAAGCATCATAGGTTCTGAAATCTGCTTTGCTAATCATGATGCAATAGAGAATGTGCTATGGGATTTATAGCTACATTTAGCAGAGCACTTCCAGAGGGAATGGTTATTAGAGTATAACTTAGAATTGAAAAAAGAAGAATATGAATATTTTATGAATTAAATATTCAAAATATCCTAAGGTCCCCCTGGTTATATAAGGTTTTTATATTGACATTTTATCAGTGACAATGATAAGAGTTACTTAGGCATATGAAATAGAAAGCCAGGGAAGAATTTTAGATCTCATTTTATAATTTGTATAAATAATGAGAAGACATTGGTGTTAAGTAAGAAGTAGTTCGGCCCAGTCTGGTAACTATGTATGTGGGTATCTATATAGTTTGGGCACAGAAGAATTAAGTAGAGATACAATATATCCTGCTCAGTAATATTTTTCAAGAATAATGCTCATTAAGTAAAAGCATTTCATGGTTTCTTATGAAATAGACTCTCTAGACCTCTCAGAAGATTGTGACCTCAGTATTCATAATGTATAGTTTCTCACTGTTTTGAACATGTAGTTCCTAGGTTCTGATATCAAAGATCTTTTTTATTTTCCAATTAAAGAGTATTACACGAGAGAAAACTATTTATTAGCATAAAAAATCCACTTAGTTTTGTTTTGCATTTTAAAAATGATAGAAGCCTAAGTTACACTAAAATTAAATAATGGTCCTCCCTGGTGGTGCAACGAGTTAGGACTCAGCACTGCAGCTGCTTCAGTGCTGGTTTGATCCCCAGCCCCAGAGGTGACCCACATGGCGTGGCAGACCTCCCTGACCCACCCGCTGGTCTCTTCAGCAGTGGACTTCGTCGATCTGCCTGTTCTGTACCCCACTCCTGTCTCTGGTGAAGCCTCTCACCGCCCCCGTGCGTCTGGCTTGCACCGCAGTTCTGTATGAATAAATAAATAAATCTTTTTTTTTAAAGATTTATTTATTTGTGCATACAGAACTGGTGTACAGACCAGAGGCTCAGGGGCGGCGAGAGGCTTCAGCACAGAGTGGGGAACAGAACAGACAGATCAACCAAGTACACTGCTGAGGGGAGCAGCAGGCAGGTCAGGAGAGGTCTTCCATGCCATGCGGTCACCTCCAGGGCAGGCGGGGATCGAACTCATGCAGAAGTGGCTTTAACTTCTCAGTGCTGTGCGACCCGCTGTGCCACCAGGGAGGGCCATAAATAAATCTTTTAAAAAATTAAATGATAAACTTTAGGTTTACGAAGTTGGAAAGTAGTAAAAGAAAAAAAAAATGCTTCTTAACAGTTTTTTTTTTCCATTAAAGCTACATTCATTTATAACACTAGATGAATCAGAGGTATAGAAAGGAAGGTAATGTTATGAGCATTTTTTTTTCCTATGACAATTCTATGTTGAAAATATGTCACTTTCTTTGTGTAAATATTTACCCAAAGGATAAGTTACCAGAAAGATAGAAAAGTAAATATAATTACACAGAACCAGGGTAAAAACAGAAACAGAAGGGGGGAGGGAATGGAAAAATAGGGCAAGAAATGAGATAGAAAATCCATGTCTTTGAAACAGCAAGTGCCCCATTAAAAGAATGTGGGTGGGTGTGGGAGGAGGACAGGAGGTAGGATGCTAAGAGGGTGAGAGAGAAGAAAGGTTAGCTGAGAGAGATTGCTGTGCAAATTCAGGGCTTTTGTGTTAGGTTAGCTCTGGTTTGGGTGTTTTTTTGTTTGTTTGTTTTTTTGCTTTAGTTTTGTATAGTAGTTGCCCAGGTTCAAAATCATGACTCATGTTACTTTAGAATTAATAAAAATATTGAGTTCTTAACTTGTATACAAGAGGTTTTTCACTCAGCTGAAAACGTTTTCATCAGAGGTGATTTAATAGCATTGAAAAGAAAAACTTGTGTGGATGTATGTTTGTTTTAATAGGTGTATTGATTGTAATAGTTCACTAACGATGGCCACTTGGGACAACATTGATGGAAATGGAATAGATAATGTTAAACAAAATAAACCAGAAAGAGAAAGATGATTTCACTCATATGTGATGGTTTCACTAATAAAATGAAACAAAGGGTCAGACAGCACCAAATCAAAAAAAAAAAAAACTCTAGAAATGTAATTGTAACTGAAATTACCAGAAAAATAAAAGGGGGGGGTAGTGAGGCAGCCAGGGGAGGGGGAAGAAGGCCCAGTGGACCATGGCAGAGGACTATGGCATCAAGTAGTGGTAAAAATACCCAGGGACCGGAACCAAAGGAACAGATTTTTGTCTCGGCTCTACCCATAATTGTTTCTTTATAAAAGGTTTGTGTTTCTATCATTTGTAATACTTATGGTTGGGTCAGCAGTTGTACAAATTGTGATATATAACATAACATATGCCCTTGGTCTCAGGGATATGACATTCTGTTGGAAAGAGCCAGTTAAAGACACAATATAGTCAAAAAGGAGAATTCTTTCTGTGACATCTTTTTCTGCTTTTAGTAGCTAATGTGGGACAAAACCTTTAAGAACTTCAAAATTCTCTGTTCTAGCCAGAAGATTCTATTAAGTGCTATCTTAAGTCTTTCCGAGGTCTTGGGGAAAACCATTGATTTATTATAATATAAAATATTAATTATAGTAAATTAGAAATATTATTATAAATATTTAAAGGTTATTTCTTACAAGGAAATTTGTTTTTTACCACTTACAGAGATTTTCCTGGGTCTTCTATTTTTCTCTAAACTTTTTGGAAAAATGACTTTAAATGTTTCTTCTTAGATTTCTCTTCCTGCACTTTCATCATGAATATGATTCAAAATAGTCATCTGGTTCTGTCAACATTCTGCATAGAAAACCCCAGAGCCATGTTTTCATGTAAATTTTTTTCCACTTCAAAAGAGAATATTGCCAAACCTTTCACTACCATGTGGGTATACATTCCTCTAATATGAATCACCTCACTGTCCTTTTAACCCTGTTAACCATCCCCTGGCAGACCTTCTCATTTGGTCCAAAAGTTTTGTCTGAATACTGTATGCTTCAGATTTGCTATAGCAGTGCTTAAAACTGCTCCCTGTTTCCATTTCAATTACTTATAACTACATAACAATTACCCCATAATTTAGTAGATTAAAATAATAGTTGTGTGGCTGCTATTCATGAGTCTGGTCTTAGTAGACATGTATTATTGACTATGTGTGTAAACTGGGCACTAGTTATATAAGATGCCTTAGCTTTTGTGTTTTCATGTCTGCCAGGGTATGATTGTACCTCTCACCATATGTTTTAGGATCTCTATCTTCATAATATGGGTTTTCATGTTAATGAAAGTGGGCATGAGCTTCTTTCCAACGTGATGTTCTCACATGCCTATAATCATGAAAAACTAGTTTCTATAGCCCTAGATTCCAGAATGCCACATCCACCACATTCCTTTTAATTAATTTAAAAAAATAACACCCCTATTATATTTTATGATTTTATTTTGTATTAAAGTAACTGGTTTACAGTACTATATATAACAGGCACACTTTTTTTCATGTTAGCCATCTCTGTGTCTTCTTTAGAGAAGTGTCTCAGGTCTTCTGCCCATATTTTTAATTGGGATTTTTGTTGCATTAGAGTTCTTTGTAGGTCTTGAAATGACCCTTGTCAGATGTATGTTGTGCAAGTATTTTCTGCTATTCAGTACTATATATATAATCTAGGACCCCACATCTTCAGGTGTGTTACTGTACCATAGCTACCATCAAAGACACCTTTCTGATAGTACTTCTGACAAGAATTGCATTTTAGGTATCATGATTGTTTTGGTTTTGTTTCACCCTTTGTTTTGTTTCTCTATATTCCCAATATAAGTGAAACCATCTGACATTTATTATTCTCCTTCTTACTTATTTCACTAAATTCCTTCCATTTCCATTCATGCTGTTGGACATAGCAAGAGTTCAGCTTTCTTTATATAGTTGAATAGTATTCCTGTGTGCATGTGTGTGTGTGTATCTTCTTAATTCACTCATTTGTCCTTGAATTGTGCTTTACATTTCTTCCATAGCTTGCTTACTGGAAATAGTGCTGTAAGAAACACAGAACTGCTTCTAATTAGTGTTACATTTTCTTCAAGTAGATACCTAGGAGTAGAGGTATTACTGGCTCCTGTGGCTGATCTATTTTTAATATTTTGAGAAACAGCTATACACTTTTCCAAATTCCCACCAACAATGTAGGTAGTTACTGTACAGATACTCACCACCACTTGTTCCTTTTGATTTGGGCCATTCTCACATATATGAAGTGACATAGAGAGTGGTTTTGAGGGTTTTTTTCCTGATGATGCTGATGAGGATGATGGTGAGCCTTTTTTTGGGGTGCCTGTTAGCCGTCTCTGTGTCTTCTTTAGAGAAGTGTCTCAGGTCTTCTGCCATATTTTTAATTGGGATTTTTGTTGCATTAGAGTTCTTTGTAGATCTTGAAATGACCCTTGTCAGATGTACGTTGTGCAAGTATTTTCTGCTACTCAGTAGTTTGTTTTTTCACTTTAATGGTAGTTTCATTATGCAGTTTTGTAGGGTGATGTAGTCCCATTTGTTTACTTTTGCTTTTGTTTTCCTTGTGGTAGGAGTTAAGCTCCCTGTACATCACTGAGCTTGATGTCACACTTTACCTATGTTTTCTTGTATGTATTTTATGGTTTCTGATATTGCATCATGTTTTTAATTCATTTTGAGTTAATTTTCATATATACCATGAGTTAGAGGTTTAGTTTCATATTTTTGCATGTTGCTTTCCAGTTTTCTTAACACCATTTGCTGAAGTTTTTTTTTTCTTTCTCCAATGTATACTCTCAGCTCTATGTCATAGATAAACTGTCCAACCAAATTAAGTGTATATTTTATTTCTAGATGTTCAGTTTATTTTATTGGTCAGTGTCTTTAGTTCCAAGTATACTGTTAAGTACTAAAGCTTTTATATAGTTTGATGTCTGGGGGTGTGATACTTCTCTTCCCCTTTCTTTGTCAGGATTGCTTTGGCTTTTCAGATTATTTATGGTTCTATATAAGTTTCAGTAATATTTGCTCTATTTCTTTGAAGGAAAACTATTGAAATTTTGATAAAGATGCATTGACTCTGTGTATTGCACCGAGCCATTTTAACAATGTCAGTTCTTCCAAATCATGAACAAAGACTATCTTTTTTTTTATTCTACAAGAGCTAAATAATGTTCCAAGGAAGATACACAGATGGCTAACAGGCATGTAAAAAATGTTCATTATCACTTATAGTCAGGAAAATAGAAAACCAAACCAAATCTCAGTCACATATCATCTTGCACTTGTGAGAATGACTTATCAAAAAAGATCAGGAACATCAGGTTTTGGTCAGGATGTGGAGAGAAAGGAAACCTCATACATTTTTGGTAGAAATGTGAACTGGTCTAGTCCCTATAGAAAACAACAATGTGGAATAGAAGGCTATCAGAACATTAAAAATGGATCTACTGTGCAATCCCATAATTCTACTAGGCATCACTGAAATAAAGCAAAAACACTGATTTAAAGGGGTACATGCACTCCTATGTTCAATTCAGTTCAGCTCAATTTACCATAACCAAATGATAGAAGTAACCTCAGCACCCAAGGACAGAGGAGTGGGTTAAGAAAATACATGTATACACACACAATGAAATACTATTGAGATATACAAAGAGATGAATTATTGCCACTAGGGACAAAGTGGATGAAACTGTGCATTACAAGTGAAATAAACCAGAAGAATAAAGACAAATATCAAAGATTTCTGTCATACGTGACTATATAGAAACAAAACAAAGGAACAGACAAAATGAAACCAGAACAAATCCTAGAAATCTGACCACATAAAACCAAACCATTACCAAATTCTATAAATCTGCCTTTAAAATAGATGAATACTGCTAGAGGAGGAGAGGGGAGTAAAGTGAGGAGAGAACCCAGAGGTCTATGGTGCCTTTGTGGTGGGTGTGCGGTGGTGACACACATCTAAAGAGGTCTGAGCCTCTGCTTTGAGTCACATACAGTATTGTAAGCCAGCATTACCTGGGTAAAAATTACAATAAAAATTATAGAATTTTAGCACATTTTCTGTAAAAAAGAAAAGTTCTTTTTGCATTCTAGGAACAAATTCCCTATTAGAAACATGATTTATAAATATTTCCTACCATTTCTGCATTGATATTTCACTCTACCGGCTCCCATTTAGGCTAGGGCTTTTTGTTTATTTGCCATATGATTTGTTTAATGTGATGTCTAGCTTTCAAAATCTTTCTGTGAGAGGTTAGTGTTGTCTATATATAAGTAGTACTCTGTAGCTCAGTATTTGTGTTTACTTCTGTCAAATGACTGACAGGCCACTCCCTTAAGTAGCAAGTTAAAGGAGAATTCTCACCTGATATGATGGAACATAAAAGAAGGTGATGATAAGCCAAAGTCTTGCTAGAGCAACTTTTATTTTCATCTCCATTAAGAGACAGGCACTTTTTTTTTTTTCTTTTTCATGCTGATCACTTCTGCTAGGCAGGCTCTCCTCTAATTTTTTTTTTTTTTCATTTTTAGAATGTGAGCCCTCAGCGTAACCTTTGCTAAATCTCCATGCCAGTTTAGTATCAAGTGCAGACTGCAGCACCCTCCCACATTTAGTTCCATTTGTAGGCTCCCTGGGCACAGTATTCTACCAGTGATTTTGGCATCAGCACTGGTTCCTGGCTCGTGTGTCTTCATGGAATGTTCTTCAAACTTCTTACTGGGTTTCAGCTGTGCCTTTTTACTTTAGCATCTTTAATTGTCTTTAAATATTATTTTAAATAATGGTAGCAAGTTTAGCTGATTTTTAATCAGAGAGGATCAGGATCCTGAATATGCTATACAGACAGACATACCACTTTTCAGATTTTATCAGCTGGGTTATAATCCCATCCATTGCTGGATACCTATTTACCTTACAAGTGGTTAGAATTCCTTAATTAGGTCAGACTATAATGTAAAACTGAGACTTTTTTATTTATGTTGTAGATATAGAGTTGAATATGATTTATTTACTAGAGAAAATATTTTGATTTTCTTTTCTTCTGTTTACTTTAACTTTTTCATGTAGTCCATACTTATCTGATTAATTATAGAACTCTGACTTCTGTGTTTAATGAAATAGAAGAATAGCATATGCTCTTATATACTCTAATATTTTTGAAAGATAACTACTCAAAATAGAGATGAATGTGTTTCTTAGTTGTAGGTCAGGTGGAATAATATTCTCATAAACAAGCAATTTGATCTTATATTGGTTCTTTCAGTGGGCATGTATGAACTTCTCTGTGATGTGTGTGCTAGCTACTGGAGTTAAAGCTGACATTAACCAATAATTGCATCATTGTCATAATTATTCAAAGGTTGAAAATTGCAGCATGCTATCTAAGAGTAAACTTAATGAATCTATACTGGCCAAGGACACTGGAAAGATGTTCTAAAATGTAAAGCTTCAAGTATGGGATTCTTAATTTAATATGCATTGCCCCCCTTCTCAATACTCTCAAACAAGTCAGATTTAGCTTTTAACCGCAATAAGAATAACAAGCCTATCACAGGCAAATTTAGCTTTAACTTGATGTAAAGCACTTGGAATGAATACGTTGCATGGTATATAAGATTAAATAGCTTTTTTATGAGAATATTATTCAGCCTGACCTACAACTAAGAAACACATTCATCTCTATTTTGAGTAGTTATCTTTTAAAAATACTGGAGTATATAAAGGCATATGTTGTTCCTATATTTTGTTAATTTAATTATAGAAATTAGAATTGTATAATTAAGTCAGATGATTATGAACTACATGGAAAAGTTAAACAGAAGAAAACAAAATTAAAAAAATCAAAACTTTTACTTTACTGTGCAAATATATGATATCTGTTAGAACATTTGTTTTCAAGTCTCTTTATAACTCTTAACACTTATTGAGACTTTCTATTTTTACTGCAACTTCCTTTTCCTTGCTTTTCCTCTCTGGTGACTTAAATTCACACTGGCATCTTATATTCACTATATTATTGAATCTCAATTATTTCTGCTTATTTTTCTCATTTACTTAAGAGATTAAAATCATGTTTACCATTGTTAACATTATTTCTTTTATGAGTTGTCATATCCCATTTAAAGGTAGCATAAGTTTTTGTATGTCATTAATAATCCATATCTATTAAATCACTCTAATAATATCCATCACATAGATTTTCATGTTTATTTTCTCACTAATAGAGAAAAACCAATGGAAAACCATTTAAAGACCTATGTCTATTTGGTAGCAGGTCACTTATAATATGTATATAAAATATTTTATTAATGTTTATGCACAGATTGTGATACTAACATCAGAAAAGCAAAACCATGTGTTGTATATAATCTATAAAAATTTGGTTAGCATAGTATTTGAAAGTTATGTTAGTTAGAACTTCAAAAGTTTTGCGTGGCACTAACATTTCGGAACCGTAATTTTCTCATGGCCCCTTGCATTTTCTCATTTCTCAGGGTATAAATTATCGGATTCAGTAAAGGTGTCATAACAGTGTAAAATACAGAAAGGATTTTATTGCCTGCAAAACTATTGAATGGCCAGGCATAGATAAAGATACAAGGTCCAAAGAAGAGAGTGACCACAATGATGTGGGCAGACAGAGTAGACAGAGCTTTTTTGAGCCCCCCAGATGACCTTTGTCGCACAGTGACCAGGATGACAGTGTAGGAAATAAGCAAGAGGATGAAACAGATAAGTGAGAGTAGTCCACTGTCAGCAATGACAAATAATTCCAGGGTATATGTTTCAATACAAGCAAGCTTGATCACAAGGGGAAGGTCACAAAATATGTTGTCTATTACATTGTTGTCACAGAATGGTAAATTCACTGTTAATACCATCTGACTCATGGTGTGTATAAAACCTATTATCCATGAAATGATCACAAATCCATTCAGCAACCTATTGCTCATGATCGACCTGTAGTGCAAGGGCTTACATATGGCTACATATCTGTCAAACGCCATGGCTATCAAAAGAGTCATCTCTGCACCCCCAAAGAGGTGCATAAAGAACATCTGGGCCATGCAGCCCCACAGGGAGATGGTCTTGTGGACAGCGAGCAAATCTGTGATCATCTTGGGAGTGGTTACAGTGGAGAGACACATGTCGAAGAAAGAGAGGTTTCCAAGGAGGAAGTACATGGGAGAATGTAGGGTGGAACTAAATGTCACTGTGACCATAATGAGAATGTTTCCAAATACAGTAGCACCGTAGATCAAGGAGAATGTCACAAAGAAGAAAATCTGAAGTTCCCATTGTGCAGAAAATCCTAGTAAAATAAATTCATTCACTAGAGATCCGTTTTTAAGATCCATGTACCCAACTCAGTAAGGTTCCTGAAGTTCTTTGTACACAAAGAGAATTTTAAAAAGCCATAATTAGCACCAATATTTTCCTATTTCATTTGAGAGTATATACTCTTTTAATATGAAATAATTTTATTATAACATTGATGACATTTCAGGTGTGCATAAATAAAGTTCAACATTATTTTCACCACAAGAGTTCAATTCTGTCTTCCACCCTACGGTGCATCCCATCTACCCAACTTCAGGCCCTGCCCTTCTGGTAACCATTAGTTAGTCTTAGAATCTGATGCTTTTTGTTTTATTTAATTCATCTATTTGTTTGTTTTTGCCATATACCACAATGAGTGAAATCAAATGGTGTTTGTGTTTTTCTCACCTAATTCATTTATATCAGTACATCACTGTTATGACTTGTAATTATTTTTGGTCATTTCACTTTGAGACAATATTTTTACAGTCATGTATTAATTTAAAATATAGTCGATGCATTGCCTTCTTGTGGCACAGCGCTTAAAGTCAGTGCTTCACGCTGTCAGTATACACTGCAGCATTAATTCAATCACCGGCCAGAGAGCTGACCCACATGGTGCAGCAGACCTCTCCTATCTCACTGGCTGCTCCCCTCAGCATCGTATTTCAGTTGATATACCTTTTTTGCTTCCCACTCTGTCTCTGGTGAATCCTTTCACACTCCCACTGTATGCATAAATAAAAAACTAAACTAATCTTTAAAAAACAAATTCTTTAAAAAATAAACTAAAAAAAGCAGTAGATACAATAGAAATTTCATTTTCTGTTGTTTTAGTCTTTCAAATGGCATGCTTTTATGAATTGATTTTCACTTTGTCACTAATTAGCTCATTAAGTAAAATTAAATAGTAGAAAATTAGTATTTATTTTGCCTTATTTATAAATTTCTGTTTCTGCCACTCCTTGTGACTATATTGTCAAGAAGAAATATAGAACATGAAAGACGAGGGAATCTTGTCCTAGATCTTGAAATTCATTTATAAAGGTCACTTTATGGTTATAAAACAAACAATTGAACACAGACCTTTCTCCCCCAAACATGCATCATGTTTAGTGTGTGATTTATACATGGAAGAGTATCTTGAAATTTATTCAAAATAGTTTTGCTTTTTAGTTTCTACTGTAGAGTATGCTGGGAATTCAGGAAACAAACAGGCTGAGAGCTTCTTAAGCCTCTTTTCTCAGATTGTTGTATACCGCTGTTCACAGTGAGGAGTTTGGTACTGTGTTAAATGTATATCTGTGTTGGTTTAAAAGTTATAGTGAAATGATTCCCTTTACTTTGATTGTAATATGTAATATTCACTAAGCTTTTTAGATATTGTTCCTATGATCTAAAGTAACCAAAGAGGATGAATAGAAATTAAATGATTACTGAGGGTTAAGTTCTATTCTAAATGTTCACATGCATTAACACATGTCAAGAATTTCTTAAGGTCTCATTATCATCATTTTTTGTATCAAGAAACTATGCGTAGAACTGTTTTATGACTTATTTTTATAGCTACACAGCTTGTAAAGATAAAGTTGGTATTCAAGCCTCCTCATTCAGTCTGCAACTAAAATCAGAGCTTTACTCTTTTAAAATCTCATTCGTATTCAAGGTGTACTGATAAGCTTTATACAAAGATTTTCTGAATATCCAGGTTCTGACCACAATTGTCCCTTCTCAGCTCCTTCTTCAACAGTCAATATAATATTATATACTTACTTACAAATGCTGCTTTCAATACCCAAAATTGGATGAAAAGTATCCTTATTTTGTAAATAAATAAATAAATAAATAAATAAATAAAATAAAAATAAAAATAAATAAAGGAGGGGGGTTAGCTTTTTCATTATTTTCAGTGATAGTATGATTCATCTGGAAGCTTAGGGGTTAACTCTTTTAATTTTATTAAGCATTCTTAATTACTTACTATATACTAACAAATATTAGTCTGCAGTATCACTATGAGAACATGTTTCCTTTAAATTTTCATGAGATTTTTGGTTACAGCTCTTTTGAAGTGGTTATATTATCTTCCAGTGAAAGATAATTTGAAGGCTCAAAAGTCACAGTCTTTTCTCTAGTCAGCAAAAAATCAATGCAAATGTTATCTACAGAATTTTAAATGTGTAAAAGATTAGTTCTCTATAACATATTCACTTACCTGTTCTAAAGGTGTAGTATGAGGAACATGTTCAAGGAATTACTCAAAATTAAAACCTACTTCTCATTCTCTATGACCCCTGCATACGATTCCTCATACTATTTTCTGTCTCTTTTATAAACATGTGAACCACTTTGGAGGCAGGTTTTCTGGCACTCTGGGAATATCCAAATTTCAGCGGGAGTTGTTAAAACACTGAAGCTGCTGCCCGAGCATGACCGCTAGAGATACTTACTTATCAGCATAAGCATTTGCAGATCCTGTAATATGTTGTCGACTCTCTTAGCAGGGAATTGATTAAAGTAACCAGAGAGTATTTGTTTGACTGATGTGCTGTAGGAAGTGTAGAATCTTGGATTTAATGGACACACTCTTTCCCTCATCTTACTCCTGAGCTATCCTTCTACCTTCCTTCAACAGCTTTGTGGGCAATGTCTCAGATGAATAACCCCTCAGAATATTATCTTCAGTGTAAAACTTTACCTGTCTATGCTATAAATTTACTACTAAGAGTTTATTTTTAAGCACGATGCACTGTGGGTAATTGGTGTCTGATGGGGAAAATACTAATATTACCAAAATAAAAAGAATAAATAATTATTAAAAATAAGTAAAACCATATTAGAAACATTACAAAATAAAAACATGTATAACATTAGCTATTTAAGATGTATATATTTTGAAGGATAAAATAATATTAAATAATTAAAATTTTGATAGTATACATGTGGTACAACTATTTTGTACTAGTTAAAGTAATAATATTTTTTTCATTCAGAAATATTGTTATGAGACTTCCAGAAAAAATCTACATGGTATAAAACAGTTTCATAATCATCACCCCCCTTTATTGTAAATTATTATACTAATGTTTTATAAAGTGTTACTTTTATAAAGTCATCACTATTATCCTGGTGTACTGTACACCACAGACTTCAAAGTCTCTTTCAATAACTGGCAAAAAAAGTATATTGTATTTACAAGAAAGTTTACTATGAATATGTATAGCATGCAGATTATAGAACCAAACAAAAATCTATATACTGTTTCAGTAAAACTTACTCAATTTATCTTTCCAAATAAAAAGAGATATAGATATATCTATCTCATTTCCCCCCCAAAGATTTATTTTCTTTTAACAGTTTACTGCACACACACACACACACACACATACACACTCACTCCTGTGGGACAATGGCCTTAAACCATTTCTTCAAAGACTGGCTAATACAGTCTTCTCTTTTGGTTCAACTATGTTCTGACTCAATTAGACATTCCTTCAAATTTTATACTACTTATACTAATAGTTCGTTACTTCATGATTCCATATGTACTCTAATTTTTTGGTTGGTCAGGGTAAAATTCTGTGATTCTTCAAATATGCCTTCCCTGTCCTCAGATGTTAAGAGCTTTTAGTTTATATTTTTACTGTATATTTATCATACATTCTTCCACAAGTTTAATGTCTTGCTTTTGATTGATTTATTGTGTGAATTTGCTTTTTACTTCCTAACATTCAAGTAACAGCCTAATTACATTGACTCTTGTTAAATATAATGTCCTTTGATTTCCAAAGTACGCTTTGGGTCACAAAATTTAAGTGTCTTAACTTTAAATATGTTTTCTGGCAGCATAAATATAGTGTAGCTATTGTTTCAAGAAATAATGAAGCCCTTTGTTCTCAGTTATTCTCAAGTAGCTAATATGAGGCCTTGGAATAGGTATTAAACTGAGACTCAAATATTTCTTTCAGGATCTGCTCAAGGAGCTCAGAATCTTAGTGGAGATGGACATCAAATAACCCAGTGTTAAGTGTGATGATACAAGTTTGCAATAAGTCAAACTTTGTCTTACGGAGTTTTCACATTTCTATGAAAGAGGCCACCTTTCTTAAAGTAGGCAACTGTGCCTTTATTAATGAGAATGAACTTGCTTCAGCAAAAAGTAAAAGAAAAATCTGGGCAGAGAAAATTGTTTGTCAGAGGGATAGAAACAAATTGGCTAATACCTTTGAACTACATAGTAGAGTGGGTGATGAAGAAGGAGTGTTTTTGATGGGGCTAGCAAAAAGTTATGTCAGAACATGAACCTTGAAATATTTTTAACATCAAAGCAGTTTGGAATTTATTATGTAGTTAAGAAGGTACAATTGAAATGCTAAAATAGAGAATGAGGGAATTGCATTTTCACAAGATCATGGTTATAGGCACTGTAATGTAATTATGCTGTTACATGAATAATCTAGGAGAAATAATGAAAGTCTGACCTCAGGCTTGGACGGCAATGCAGGAGTGGGTATGGTTAAATTACAGGTAGAACTGAAGCATAGGGTGTGTGGTTGATGATGGCATCAACAGAAAGTGTCAAGTTCCCAAATATACTCTTTAGATTTGCTGTATCAATATCAAATAAGATGGGGATTTTCAGAAGGCCAAGTGCAGGACCTCATGGATTTTCTCCCCAACACAACAAACATGACTACAGAAACATACAAAAAATGATTATTTAGCATCTTTGGCACTTATTCTAGGGTAGAAAATAGAGTCAGTTCATTCAGGAGCGTCTGTTGTATCTTATTAAAATAGTTAACTAAGGACCTGGCATCTAAGGATGACCTACTCCTCTCTGTTCCCTACCAGCATCATAGTATGGAAGCCGCACTGCTCTTGTCTGGGTGCTGTACTCCATGCAGGTGTGGGCAAGAAGACAGAGACTCCTCACAGCTTTGAGTATGAGACTGTGGTTTCAAGCTTCACCTGGAAGAGCAAGACCTTGAGTGCTGAAGAAGCTCTGCTTCAGGTAGGCACAAAGGAAATAATAGAGGCTTTTAATCTTCGCCCAGTGCCTACTTATAAGGCAGAGTGTCTACTTACATTAGGTATCTAAGTCAAAATCATAGAAACAAAATGTAGAACTGTGGTTTGCAGGGACAGGGAGGAGTAAACGGGAAGTTGCTTTTCAGCGAATATGTAGCTTCAGTTTCTAAATGAATTAGTTTTAGGAATAACTCTATAGCCTTGTACCTATGTTAATGATACTGTATTGTGCACTTAAAGATCCGAGACAATTTCATAGTAAGTATTCTAATCCTCATCATCACCACCACTACCATTATTAAGACTTCAACTCTAGACATGACTGATGAAAATACTAGCCCCTCTCTCCCAGCACCCCAATCCTCCAATTTACTTGTAGAGTAAAAGCTTGTAGTTTGCTCAGAAAACTGACCAGGGACACTCTGCCCCTCCTAATGCCTACTCATAAATCAGGGATGTCACTTAGGTGAAACAAGTGGCCGTCTCTCCCTAGCTTCAGTATAAAAGAATGTAGATTCTGTCCAGGGGAACTCACAACTCCACCTGAGGGGTTTGTGGGTATTTGGAACAGAGCTTGGAGAGTTCCAAGTATAAAGGCAATATTAAAAAAAAAAAGAGTTCTTGGTGGAGAGTAATTAAGAAGTTACTCATAGCACCAAGTTACTGCTATCAACAAAACAAATTGCATAGCAAACAGTTTAATAGAGAGCAACATGCTAAGAGACAAACAAGTAAAACCCTGTTGGGATCACAGTCAACCCTGGGGATAGGGGATGTTAAATGCATGCGTAGAATGTGTCCACTTAGCAGAGAAATCAGACAGGCACTGAGAAGAAATGAATAGATAGAGAATCTCTAAGCTACACCAGGTCCATTTAAAAGGGTGCAGGTCTCACTTGCACCCAACACAAAAACACATCCTGTAATCAAAAGCTATCTGAAAAATTAAACTATACTAATTTAAGAACAACTCCTGGGAACCAAACTTAGCAATAAAATCATGCGTTGGTAGTCTTCCAGACTACCAAGCCTATGTACCTCTCAGAAGTGACTGAACAGGGAATATCCAACAATATTCCTTGACTAAATGTGAGGAAAAATGTAAATTCCTTGCCGTACCTGGTAAGTGATAAAGCTCTAATTGATCAAGGAAGCTTAAGCATAATCATTGACCAGTCTGTGGTTTATGGTGTCCCAGAGGTAGGCAGGTTAAGAGGTTAAGCACAAGGGAAATCATCTGAACAGGGAAATCATCTAAACAGAGAAATCAGAGACTACACACTGGGAGGTGGAGGAGGAGGATAAAAATCATAGAGTTAACAAAACAAATGGAATTCCACTGAACAACATGTAAAGAAAAAGAACATCAATAATGGGGCCTCCTTGGTGGCTCAGGGGTTAAGTCTAAATTCTATGAAGCTATAAGCAGCCACTGCAGCACAAGTTCAATTCCCACCAGGGAGCTGACCCACATGGCACAGCAGACCTCTTGTCTTACCTGCTGCTCCTCTCAGCAGTGTATTTCAGTCAGTCTATCTGTTGTTCTCCTCACTCTCGCTGGTGAATCCTCTCACCCCACTGCCCCATGCCTCTGGCCTACACCTCAGCTCTTGTATGCATTAATATATATTTACTAAGTAAAACTTAAAAAATCATGAACACTGGAGGAACCAGTACGACCACTATGGAAATCTGTTTGGAGCTTCCTCTATGACCCAAACTGCTAAAAATGGAGCTTCTATATGATGCAGCAATCCCACTCCTAGTTATCTACCCAAAAGACACACAAACACAGGTTCAAAAAGATACCTGCACCCCCATGTTTATTGCTGCTTTATACAGTTGGAAAGACATGGAAACAACCCAAATGCCCAAAAGTGGGTGACTGGATTAAAAAGATGTGGTACATATACACAATGGAATATTACTTAGCAACCAAACACACACACACACACACACGCCTTTTGCAGCAACATGGGTGGAGCTGGGAAAGATCATGCTTAGTGAAATAAGCCAGAAGGAAAAGGAAAAATGCTAGATGGTTTCACTCATCGCAGGAGTATAACAAACCAGGCAAGGAAATAATAATAATAATGATAATGAACAGCTATATACCAGAGACATTTTATTGGGATGGAGTGGGGAATGGCATCAAAAACAGTGGGGGAGAGGGAAATGTACTGGACTATGGTGAAGGCACACAGGTGACCTGGTGATGGGAAGCCCACGGGGATTACAACTGAGATGGAAAAATGCACAAAATGATGTAAAAATAAACATATTATTTTTTAAAAAAAATCAACACTGGGGGAACAAAGGGACAGTAACCAGAGTTGTTACGCTATTAGCCAAAAAAGTCCAGCTTTGCAACAAAAGTAGTGAGACATACAAAATCACAAACGTGTATCCCATACACAAAAATAAGCAATAGAAGTTGCTTCTATAGGGACCCTGATGTTGCACTTAGCAGAAAAATAGCTCAAAACAATTGTAAATATATTATGAAAACTAAAGAAAATCATATCTAAAGAATTAGAGGAAGGCAGTTAGAGAATATCAACAAAGATATAAAAATTATAAAACATAGTAAAATGGAATTTCTAGAGTTGAAGATTATAATGTAGGTGAAGAAATTGGTAGAGAATGATATACCACCAGTATATTTGAAGAAACAGGAAAAAAGAGAACCCCAGTAAACCTGAAAATTTATTGATGGTGATTACACAGTCTCAGAAACAGATAAGAAGACTAAATGGAGCCTCGGAAAAATGCAGGCTACTGCTAGGATTGTGTGTATTTATAGAGGTAAATTCTGATTTCTAGATTGAACGTCTGATAGTGATTGTAATTCATATTAGGAGTACAGTAAATATCAAGTTTATGGACATAGATGATTCATTTAATTTATACACTTTGAACTTCAGATGCCTTGGGGATGCCTAAGGAAGGATTGCAGCAGAAATTTTCAGCTCAGAAAGGAGGAATAAAAGGGACATGTCATTGCCCAGAATAAATACCGTGCGGACAGCACTGCCATTGTAGAGGTTGCAAGCTCTGTCCTACTACTGAGTCAAAAATACAGAAGTTAATACACTTTTGTATCAAAAATATAAAAATGCATGAGTTAAAAATATAAAAGTTGTTATACTTTTGTATCAAAAATATAAAAGTTGATGACATTTCAAGAGCCTGGAAGCTCCATTCTGTTGATGCTGTTGAGCCCCCTACAAATTTCTGGGGTCTAGGTCCTTGACATTGCTGCTGTCAGGGACAAACACACAAAAATATTAAGCTCTCCCTCCTTTCCCCCCGTCTTCCCTTATCTAGCTGTGTCTTCCAGTGATAGAGCGTTTTGGAAGTAAGTCTGTAAATTAGTTTCAGTAATTTTCAGGCTGGTAGTTCTCTAGTATAGAGAGGAGACTATAGAAGAGCTAATGTGACGCTGAAAGTCAATACACATATTTGAAATCATCTTTGTACTTGGCTGTTCAGCATTGATCAACACTATTCCGCATTTACTTAACTTCCAAAGAATGATAGTTGTTCAGCCATAAATACATGTATGACCCATACAAATTAAGATACTCTCCCCCAATTTGTATCTCCTAACTTATTTTTAATCCCACATGAATATTCTGTAAGTTGGATACTAAGATTTAAAGTCCACCAACCATAGCTCCTTTTAAATTAAAAAGGGAATTTAAAATTTGTTACCAAATACCTCGAATACATGATTGCCAGAATGCATGATTTAGGATGAAAATATTTTTAGTCTCCATAGTTTTGCCATTGGGTTGTGAAACCATATATTTATGGCTGACTTTTCGTACAGTTTATTTCATTCTTTTTCACCTTCATTGAAGATTCTGATGATGGTATTTCTTTTCTTGCTTGAGTGAACAAACTTTAATTTATCGGACTATGTTATTTTCATTTACTCCTTGATATGCAAATACTATGAAGCACCATAGAGGATAACTTAGATTTTAGGTGTGATCTTCATTGTCCTATTTTCATATCATTTCTAGTGCACTAGACAACTGGGATAAATCTGCTTAGCTGGTTTAAAAATCCCTTTTCTTTTGAACCAGAGGCATTAGACTACTGAGATAGTCAGTGATTTTATACTTTCAAATTAATTTTAAATTGTTTTATCCTGTTGTTGGGAAGAATTTATTGGGAACCATGACATGTAAGTGAAGGGACAAGAAACAGCAACTCATAAATGTTACTAAAACATAGATAAGCATTTTTTAAGGTTGTAGATTTTTAATTGCATGTAGGATCTGATTCTAAGTCTAATGCTCACAATTACTAAATTTTATAATGCTCAGTTTTCAATAGGTAGTGTATAATGGTCTTTGTTTTTGTTGCTGTGAAGTTAAGAGAAATGTATGCAAAGTACTTCAGACATTGTTAGAACCCAATAAATAGTAGTTACAATTCAATGTAGATGATAGAAAAACAAAATTGCAACATAAGTGACTGATACTATATTGGAATGGTTTTTAGTTAGATACATGATCAGATGTTTTATTGTGTACATGCTTCTGTACATTATCATTTCCCAGGTTGTACTTCTAATTGTTACAAAATCATATACCTCAATGTCTCTGATGATGGTGATGATGGCAACGATGATGATGCCTTTGATGATTGTATTTCAGTTAGAAGTCTGATATGGAATTCATGTGTTTGGCCTTTATTTTTCTTATTGCTTTCTTCATGTCTTTATTCCTGAATGTGTAGATGATTGGATTTAAAAGGGGAGTAAAAATTGTATAAAACACAGACAAGATTTTGTCTACAGAGACATTACTGAATGGCCATACATAAATAAAAATGCAAGGTCCAAAGAACAGTACTACCACTGTAATGTGAGCTGAAAGGGTGGACAAAGCTTTCGACGACCCACTAGAGGAGCGATGCTGGACAGTAATCAGGACAATGCTATAGGAGATGAACAGAACGATGAAACAGAACAAAGAGAGTACTCCGCTGAATGCAATGATCAAGAGCTCCAAGATGTAGGTGTCAGTGCAGGCAAGTTTGATCACCCGAGGCAGGTCACAAAAAAAACTGTTCACGACATTGGAACCACAGAATGGTAAAGTCGCTGTGAAAACCATTTGGCTCGTAGTGTGCACTAAACCAGCTGTCCAAGAAAGAACTGTAAGAATGATGCAAACACGATGGCTCATAATATTTTTGTAATGGAGGGGTTTGCATATTGCAATGTATCTATCAAATGCCATGGATACAAGAAGCATCATCTCACTCCCACCTAGAAGGTGAAGAAAAAACATCTGGGCCATGCAGCCATCAAAAGAGATGGCCTTATATGCACTAATTAAATTGTAGATCATCTTAGGAGTAGCAAAGGAGGCCAAGGACATATCAATAAAGGAGAGATTGGCCAGTAGGAAGTACATGGGAGAGTGCAATTGAGGGTCCAGTTTCACTACCAAGATAATGGTGAGGTTACCTAAAACAGTGGCTATATAGACAATGGAAAAAAAGAAGAAAAAGAAAATTTGTAACTCCCGAACCTCTGTGAGCCCCAGCAAAATAAACTCAGACACGGTGGTGTAATTTTTTTTTTCCATTTGTTTGGCTATTGGTGTATGTTACCTAAAACAAAATTAAAATCTGTGAGTTAAAATGGAAAGAAGAAATACATATTCACTTAACTTTGCTTCCTAAAATACATGAAAATGTGCAAAAAGATTAAAAAATGTGGAATAACACCAAATTCAAGAATTGAGAATAGATCAGATTTCTTAACAGAGATTATGAAGAATATTTGCCACATGCCATAATATTTTTAAAGGAACTGAAGTCATCATCTATAACTCATATCTGTACTAATCTTAAGAAAAGTGACATCTCAGTTGGATGTTCCATGCCACCTTTTTTGGAATTTAGAGAACAGAATTACTGCTTCTCTGTAGGAAAATAAGAGGATGTTTCCATCTTGGGATCTGTCCCTACCCTACATAATCATAAAAACCACATAAATGAGGAAGAGATCAAAATATTTTATAATGGAAAAACAACATCAAGAAACATGAAATTGAGTATATGTAATACAGAACATTGAAAATCTAGGAGTCAGTCCTGTGGTCTCTGCTGAAAATCAGATAAGCAGAGATAATCAGTGCATGAATCTATGGTTAGCCAGCTTAAAGTGGCTTCTCACTTATTTATTCCCAAAGGTGAAAAAGTCCAAAAATTTTCATCTTCTCCCATAGGCCCTGAATTTACCTTTGAGCCTATAAACATAGTCATTTGAGAGGTGGCATGTTCAGAGAGCACATGAACAGAGACTCATTCCTGGCTTCATACTGCCACCTTTAATTTTCTCTTCCACATGGCTAACTGTGCAAATATATTTTAAAGTATTCATGATAATATTTGTAAAATATCACAAATACAGAGAGGACCTACAGGGAACATACCATGGATCGTTAAGGTAGATCCATATGGAACGACAGCCATTTAAGCATGTATGACAGCCAGACTTTTTAAAGAAAGTTATCAAAGAAGATATTCCAGACACCCAAGAAGAGAAAAATAACACAATATCATTTTAAACTAAAATTAGAAAAAGACCCATGAAAACTATTTATATATGATTGAAAACTTCATTAATGAATATAAGTACACCCAATGTATGTTTATAATATTTTGATATGTTTTAACTCAGGGTAGCTCAAGAATAATATAGTACTATTAGTCACAATTAACAAATATTTGTATTTTTATCATATTTCTTCACAATTTTTAAATAAATTTAAAAATACCGCTCTATCTAAAGCTCACTTTTATTATTTGGTATGTATCTTACAAAAATGAAAAATTATATTCTGTCATAATGATTTTCTGCAAATAAAAATATCATATTGCTGAATTGCAATTAAAACAGTGCTGTTCATATATGTAGATATATTTCTACTTACATGCAAAAGACTTTTTCAGGGTTATATTTCTAAAAATAAATTATTAATTCATTTTCATCTAATCAGCAAATGCCAAATAACTCACAAACCTTGGTAGTTTTTTGAAGTCTCCTTCTAATCACTGTTTTTTATTGTAGGAATAAAAACTATTTCACTAGTAGGAAATCACTTTATATAATTAACTGTTAAAGAACTAGATAGCCAAATGATGCAATAAAGAAATGAAACAAAATAAACATCCAATAAATGTAAAGATATATGAGGTTGAGGAACTGTAATATATCAAACAACTATAAATTCATGTGTGTTTTTAACGTATTCCTAGGCTAAATACCAGCAGATTTGTGGAATATGAGAAGTTATTGTACAATGTATATTTAAATGCAAAAGATCAAGATGAGTCAAGGCAACCTTGAAGAACAAATTAGAGGATTAATTGTGTATTTTATCAAGACCTACTATAAAGTTATAGATACTCTCCTTGTCTTGTGATGTGGTTACTTCCCGGTACACAAATTATAAGTGGAAAATATCGTCAGTCAAAAATGCATTTAATTCATCTAACTGATCATCATCATAGCATAGCCAGACATACCTTAAAAATGCTCAGGACAACTGATTAACCCATAATTGGGTAAAATCATCTAACACAAAGCTTATTTTAAAAGAAAGTGTTAAATACCTCAGACACAAATAAATTTTATCTCAGGCATGATAGGATGCAGATACAAAATACATTAAAAAAAAAAATAAACCTGACAACCCAGTATAATGTATATTGCCCTGGAGGCCTTGTGATTGGCTGGAGCTGTGGCTCCCTTCCACACACAACTGTTACATTGCACATCAAAAGCCAGGAGAAAGATCAACATTTGAAAAACAATTCCTACTGAATGTTCAGATATGCCTTTGTAAAGTTGAACAATCTAAGCCTTAAGGAGACAATTTTCTTACAAGACAGTTTGTAGTTGGTTCAAGGATATAAAAATAAACCATGAGGCCCTCCCTGGTGGCGCAGCGGGTTAAAGCACAGCACTGAGAAGCTAAAACCACTTCCGCATGAGTTCGATTCCCGCCTGCCCCGGAGGTGACCACATGGCATGGCAGACCTCTCCTGACCCGCCCGCTGCTCCTCTCAGCAGTGTACTTCACTGATCTGCCTGTTCTGTTCCCCGCTCTGTCTCTGGTGAAGCCTCTCACCGCCCCTGAGCCTCTGGCCTGTACCCCAGTTCTGTATGCACAAATAAATAAATCTTTAAAAAAATAAATAAATAAATAAACCATGAAACTGAAAATAGAAGAAAAGCTGTTAGCAACAAGTAACATAGTAAAGATATTTGTGGAGAGATAATGATGATTCACTGGTGAGCCAGGAGGGCTGCATTGTGATACCTCCGCAGCTGCTGGTGATTCTTCTTTGACAAAGTGTCTCTTCCTAATGTCAGAATTGTGCCAATGCAGTAAATGCCAGGGGCTGACTTTTCCATATTCTTCTTCTAAAAAGCTCACCTTCAGAATTCATATTCCTTGGCCCCTAAGGTTTGGCATTTGATCTTTTCCTGAGTTTCTTCTGTGATTTGTCTGATTCAAAAGTAGACCAGGTAGCAGGTGCATTACTTAGCCAGGACACAAGACAAGGCTGCTAGCAGTGACTCGCTGCCTGTATACTTCTTGGGCTGATAAGTGAAGGAGGAACCTTCTACACTTGTAACTTTTCCTACTAAATCCTGACTTTTTGATATTTGACCCTGTTATGTTATATAATGTTGTTTACCTATAAGCACTGTTTAAAATGGTAGAGTCATGGCACTTTAGAATGAGAACCCAGAACAAAATAATGAGATAGTAAGATGTAATAGACTTATTGTCCAGAAGTAGACATAACACATATGTGAATGCCATAAACACATATTTTCTGAAGGCCTCCCTGGTGCTTAAGGGTTAAGTCTCAGTGCTATCACTGCTGTTGGCCTGAATTTGATCCCCAGCCAGAGAGGTGACCCACATGGCACAGCAGACCTCTCCTGTCTTGCCCTCTGCTCTCCTCAGCAATGTATTTCAGTCAATCTGCCTGTTCTGCTGCCCATTCTTTCTGATGAATCCTCTCACCCCCTGCACCTCTGACCTATACCCCAGGTCTTCTACATTAAAAAAAAAAGATATATTTTCTGAATCAGTAAACAAAATATTCAGTAAGTGATAATGGAACAATTTAAAGAAACAATGAAAAGAGAAGAAATCATAAGGATTGGTAATTAACAGAAGAGCTGCAAGAACCTTTAGACACAAATATACTCAGCCTTATTGATAAGTGAAGAAATGCAAGTGAAAATATATTTAATTTTATCACTAATTTTATCACTTTAAAAATAAAAGCAATTTTGGTCAGGATGTGAGATAAAAAATGTTAAATACAACCTTTTGTACATTGACAATATTTTCTGGAAAAGTTGGAATGATGCCTTAAATTTAAGTTTTAGAACACTTTAAGAGATAATCTCCACTTAAAAGGAGAACCTCTATTTAAAGCTTAATTTTTCAAAGAAAAATGATGCAAGTGCTCACTATACAATTGTCTTTAATAACCAAAAAAGGGAAAATTGCCCAGAACTTGACATTAATGAAATAATTTTAAATGTTCTATTTTTTAAAAAAGATTTACTTATTTATGCATACAGAACTGGAGTACAAGCCAGAGGTGAGGGGGGTGAGAGGATTCACCAGAAACAGAATGGGTAGCAGAACAGATTGAGATACACTGCTGAGGGCAGCTGCAGGCGGGTCAGGAAAGGTTTGCCATTCCATGTGGTCACCTCCCTGGCCAGCGATTGAACTTGTGCTGCAGTGGCTGGTATAGCCTCATAGTGTTGTTCTTTAACCCATTGCATCACCAGAGAGGGCCCTAAATGTTCTGATGTTAAATAAACTAGTATAATGTGTTTAAAATCATGGAAACAAGTAAATTAATGTCAAACAGGTCTCAGAAAATCATAAATTTGTTTAACTATCAAGGTTACTTACTTATGGTATATAAGCTTTGGGGATTTAAGACAGATTCTAGTTTTTATAAGTTAAAGTAATTTAATATTTTGTATTTTAAGAATTAAAGCTTGCCAAAATGTAATATACATTTAGCTGTCAAAGACTTCAAATCAGACAACCATGGATTTACATAGTTGTAAAACTAATTTAAAAACTTGGAAAAACAAATCTGCAAATAACCAATCTTGTGTAGAAAAGCACTGTAGGTTGCTCATCCACTGCCTAAGACATTATTTTTTTTATTTTTTAAAGATATATTTATTTATGCATACAGAACTGGGGTACAGGACAGAGGTGCAGGGGCAGTGAGAGGATTCACCAGAGACAGAATGGGGAGCAGAACAGACCCACTGAGAAGTACACTGCTGAGGGGAGCAGCAGGCAGGTCAGGAGAGGTCTGCCACATCATGTGGGTCACCTCCAGGGCTGGGGATCGAACTCATGCTAAAGTGGCTTTCGCTTCATTAGTGCTGTGCTTTAACCCTCTGCGCCACCAGGGAAGGCCCTGCCTAAGACAATTAGGGCTGCAGCAGCTCTGAGCTTAAGGTGGTAATTATAGATTTGGCAGTCTATTACAGATTGCAGAGATTGGAAGTTTATTCTAAGTCAGATATCAACTTTTGAAGATAAAACAAATTCACAAAGAGAAGCCACATGTCCCTGTCTTCCTTTCCCAGCAACCCTTGCAAAGTGTCCTCTGATGAATACTAGGAACATTCTTGAAAAAGGACAATGGAGACAAATCCATTTCATAAAAAAAAAATTATAAAGCTGCAGTAATAAAATTAACATCATAAAATTAGATAAAGTAATAAATGGATGTAAGAAATGTGAGAATTCAGAAACTGTCATGAATTAAAGATTTAAGATTTGTGAATTTATGAAGCTGGTTACCTGCACAGTCTTAGAGAGAAATATATTCAGATATTTTAGCATTTCAATAGTTGCAGTTTATAAAAGGTTAAGATGAATATACAAGAGGAATACATATTTCACTGTGTCTTATAATATTGGGGAAGAAACATGACAAAGGCAGGAACCACAGCACTAAATTTTAATGAATTACATTTAGTGAAATTAGTAAGTTCTCTTATTTCAATAGCGCAAAGAAAATTTTTAAAAAGTTTTCTCCTTAAAAACAAATTTTCATAAGTCAATAGGGAAATTCAGAATTCAATGTTAAAAAAATAAGTATCCTAAATTATGGAAGAAATATACAGACATTTAACAAAGCATTAGTGTATTTCAGAGTTAATGATTAAAATAAGCTATCAAATAAAATTGGCTTGCTTATTGTTATAATCATGTCAAAGTAAAATACAAAATGTTTAAGAAAACATAGAAATGATGTTTGGACATATGGAAAAGTTTAATTTCTATAAAATATAGTTGTGAGCATTCATACACAGCAAAATGTTTTACTGATTTATTTCAGCTGATAAAATTAGACATCTGGTTATAGTGTTTCGTAGCTCTTGGTGTTTTGCAAATACTCTGTAATAAACCATATTTTACCTGCAAATTGGAAAATTTTTAAATAAATGTTTTAAATAAGATAATAGAGTATCTTTAAATTATCTTCCTCATACCTTTGCTTGTTTTAGAAGTTATGATTGAAAAATCACTCAGCTCTTCTAGAACTTTTCACTTACCCTCACTTTTGTCTTCTTTTTGTATGCGCTTAATACTAATGAAGGAGAAGGCCCTTTTATTTTGGTCTTGTGTACGACAACATGAGAAATGTGTCAATTAGTGACCCTGGGAAAACTTTACATCTTACAAATGAATTCCCTCAACAATTAAAAGGCCAAGCATTTGGCAAGCTCAATTTTTCTGAATGTCTCATTAACATGTAGCTTTGTTCCATAAAGGGACAGGAAACCAGCAATACATATTCCCCCCACCTCACCCCCCACCAAATGCTTTTTGAGTACAGTAATAGTTTTCTGAGTTTCAACAAGTACTTAAAATTATCCTGTCAGAGGCTGGACTTATAGATTATTAAGGATTTAATAATCCATGTTATGGATCATTTCAATTCCAATTTAGGCAAATGGAAAGAAATTAATATATATGCACGCATATGTATGTGCATGTGTATGTGTATACATGTGTATGTACATATATGTATATGTGTGTACATATATGTAGCTGTGTATGTGCCTGTTTTGTGTCATATGTGTACACGTGTGTGTTGCTCGTGTGTGCATATGTGTATATGCATGTGTGTGTGCACACAAAAAAGTTAACACCGTCACCATAAGAGAGCTAAATTAGAAGGCCATATTCTAAATCTACACCATCCAGTACAGTAGTCATAGGCAACGTATTAATACTGAACACTTAAAATATGCCTAGTATAAGTTGAGATGTGTTCTGAATATAAAATACATGGGATTTCAAAGATTTAGTATGATGAAAGTATGTAAAATAGTTCTTAAACTATTTTTTGTCGACATCAAAATAATAATTTGTTTATATTGTGTTGAGTGAAATTTAAAAAAAAAAGAAAGGACAGATGTTAGGCATTAAAAACTAAATAATGCATTTCCAAGAACAAACATAGATGTGAAAACTGAGTGATCACTTGAACATAAAAACATTAAATTTTGAAAAGTTCATTGTAAAAAGAGTTGAGAAAATAAGTGACAAACTTAATTACATTTCACTCTATTACAGAAAATTTCTATTTTTTTGAGGTAACATTTGTTGACAGCACTGTATGATTCAGAGATACAGGTTCACACTTCTCCAAATTCATAAGACTTTGAAGGAAATAAACATCTTCCTTTAACCTCTGAATAAAGGTCAACAGAATACCAATTTAATTGGAAATATTGGAAATAGCTATTTCCTAAGAGTCACAATCCTCTGATACTTTTCTAATTGTCCTCCATAATTAGTTCCTCTTGGATTTGCAAGTTCTGCTGGTACTGCATTAATGCCAGAATAGTTCATGATATAAAGACACTTACTATTTATTTTTAATCTCTTTCATGTGAAACAATCATTGATTAATTTCTTATTTCTCATATCTGATTGGCTGTGTTTCTCATGTCAACAAGTGGCCTGTACAACTATTTTGACTAATATGTTAGTATTACAGTGAAAAGTCTTGTAAAAAGTATCCTGAAATTTTGTTTTCTCCTCGCTTGCTTTCCACCATGAAAAACATATTCAGTAAAAAGGCAGCTGTTGCAAGGCAGGAAGAGGGCTCTCATCAGAATCTAACCACACTGGCACCCTGAACTCAGACTCTTAGCTTCAAGAACTTGAAGAAAGAAATTTCTGTTGTTTATACCCCCAATGGTTATAGTAATGCTCCAGCAGATTAAGACAATGAATGAAATTAAAGTAGCTGAATTCAAAATCAACATAATAAAATTAATTACAACAGCAATCAGTAAAACATGTGCAAGACCTCTAAGTTGACAATTGGGAAACATTACTGAGCAAACTCAAAGAAAATAGAGAAATATACTATATTTATAAATATAAGGTTCAATTTTATTTGACAATGATCTCCTCTAAGAACTCTCTAGATTTAGTATAATCCCCTTTTTCTGATGAAAAGGATAAAGGGATCACCATATATGTGTGTGTGTTTACTTAAAAATAATTCTGTTGAAGTACAAAACTGGAAGACTTATAATACCAGCCTTTGACAATTAATATTTTTTGTAATGTGTATTTAAGATGGTGTGTTTAATGTGTATTTGATGTAAGGATGGACAAATAGATCTATTAATAGATATATGAAACATTATCTACAATCCAGAAGTTAAATCACACATATAATTGTTCTATATATATCAAAATGCTATTGCAATTCAGTGGAGTAAAAGATGACATTTAAGATAAATTTTATAGGAGAATTAGATAGTCATGTGAAAAAAATAAGTATTCCTTAATTCATATCACATACAAAACACTGCCATGAGATGGAGAATATACCTAATTATTAAGAGTCAAACATAACATATTAGAATTCCATGGACATAAAAATTTCCATTCTGTTAGTATCTTGAATAATACAGAAAGTCTCACCATAAAACTAAAAGGGAAAGATGAATTGTATTTCATGAAAGCTGAAAAATTTAATAAAAGTCATTATAGAAAAGCTTTCCTGTAAAAGCTGTAATTAGAGAATACATTTAAAATATTTACAGTAATGTTCTTATTTATAGAATAGATAAATAACATGAAAATGTATAGTCACAATTCAGGGCAAGATCTCTCAGTCTTGACATGACTGACAATTTGGGCTGGATAATTCTTTATCTGGGCAACCTTCTTGTGTACTTTAAGATGTTTGGCAGCACGGCTGTCCTCTCTCCATTAGACATCAGTAGAACTCTCACACATGATGTCCCAAATACAGCCCCCCAGATATTGCCAAATGTCCTTTGGTTGAAACCACTAATATATGGCATCCATTAATAATGAATACAAATTTAGCAAAGAAGTAGTATATGATCTATAACCAAAAGGAAAGTGACCAAGGGAAACATTCTGCTACATCATGTGGGTAGGCTCCCTGGCTGGGGATCTAATTCATCATTTGTGGCTGTGGATAGCTTCATAGTGCTGTGATTTAACCTGTTGTGCCACCAGGGAGGGTCCTGGTGTCATGTTTTTCTTTCAGGCGGAAACAGAGTAAACTATATTAAATAGAGTAAACTATACTAAATAGAAGAAGTGAATCTGTCTCTGGTTTCTGAATTTACTATGTTTGGACTTTGTATTTCATGGCAGCACTAGGTTTTCCTCCAAGTGATACAAATTTAAATTTATTTGATCACTGTTGTATGCGTCACCTTCTTGTGCTCTTCACTATTGTTGACCTTCATCTCCACTCTACTATGTATTTTCTGTTAACTAATCTTTCATCATTTACTTATTTCCCTCTTCAATCATTATCTTAAAAATGATCACAGCCTTTCTGAAGGAAAACAAGGCCATCTCCTTTAGAGACTGCATGTATCAAATTTCTTCGGAAGGGTTGAAATTGTGCTGTTTGTGTCAGTAGTTCATGACCATTACGTGGCCATCTGCAAGCTACTCCACTATACCAGAGTCATGAACAGACCAGTGTGTGATGATTTCTTGGGTCACTGGCTTATACACTCAATAGAGTGGCTAGCTTTGTTTATAAAGCTACCCTTTTGTGAAGGCTGAATAACTTCTTTTCTGTGCTATTGCATTGATGATCATGTTAACCTGCATACATGTCTATATTCTAGAAATATTGATAATGGTTAGTAGTAGGGTATTGGCAACAATTTGCTTCATTCTGCTGCTTATCTCTTACTTTTATATTGTTTACTATCTCCTTCCATCCTAAAATGGAACATACATGATGCTCACATCAGCACTGTCCACATCACAGTGGTGGTATTTTTCTTTGGGTCTTGCATTTTTCGTCTAACCGTGACCATTCAGCATCACCATGGTGGGCAAGTTTCTTGTGATGTTTAATGCAGTTATGATACTGCTCTCTCATGTTTTCATTTATATACTAAGTCAAAAATCAATTCAAATTTGGTAAAAAGAAGCCTTGGATGTAAGACTTAAAATCAAAAAATATATAGAAGAAAGCAGAGGCAGATCAATGCCATAGATTTCAGAAATGGCCAATTCCTAAACAGATGCTTAGTAATTGTCCTTTTTAATTTAATGTAACCAAAATGAATTCATTTCAGTACAAATAGTAATGCTGAAAGAAATAACAGGAAAAAAGTATTACTTATATAATACAGAAAGAGTATGGTATCACAAACACTGAGGATATAGAAACATCTGATAGTTTAGCAGTGAATTTGACTCAGTATTCTAGTCATCAAAGCAAAATATAAATTAAATTAGTGTCACAATTTCTGTGTTTACACAAGACACACACATACACAGGTGGGACCTATGTAGTGAGCAAAAAACATTGAAAATAATAACTTACTAAAGAAAAATGGTTAACAAACAACTTAGAGTAGCAATTGGAGGATAATAATAACCATCATAAAAATGATCTAATCAATATTTATATGATATTAACAGAATTTTTTATTGAATCATAGAGATTAAGTCACACTTTGTAAAACTGTGAATTCAGCCATATATATATACTCACACACATGTATTTCTTGCTTAAACTAACAGGAGCTAAGTCTTGCGTTCTGTGGTATTGAGAAAAATAAGAGAAAATAGTAGTCAAAAATGAAAGTAATGTATCTGAGTTTCTCCTTTATTCCCTGCTCTCATCCATGATTCTTTTCTTATATTACAATATTCATGTTCTGTTTACTTCACTTCTGTTCCTTTCCCAAATAACTTTAAAATACACATTTATTGTTTTTTAGAAAAATCATAAAATTCATTATTCATATCCTCAGTTTAAATGGAGATAAGAGTCATATGTATGCTTCATAGTTCCCTCAGCAGTTTCAATATATTAGTTCTAAGTTTATTAATTTGAATTCAGATAATCTGATGACTGAAGTCAAAATATCAGCAGACTTAAGTCTACCAAGTATTTTTTCATCAAATTCCTATGAATATTTACTGGAAATTTAATTCAGTTTAACAAAGCATTAAAAAGAAAGTTAATGTTATAATTTCAGCAGAGTCGAGATTTGTAAAACACTTTTTATCAACTTTCCATGAATATTTACTGAAATTTTAATTCAGTTCCCAAACAAATTATTTAAGAGAAAATTAAAGTTATAATCCAAAGTAATCATAATTACTAACCCTGCTATTTTGAATATTACAAACTGTTGAATTCAGGAAAATCATCCTCAAATTTTGTGTGTATTTAATTATTTGTGTTACTTGAAGTTGATAATTCAAAAAGTAACTAATATTATCCTAAGTTATTTTGAGGAGCTTCTCAAACTCAATATTTGATTACTCAATCTTATTGCCAGCTTCATATCTTTGTTCCTCAGTGTATAAATGACAAGATTCAAAATGGGAGTAAGTATGAAGTCCAAAATGGAAAGAAACTTGTCCACTGGTAATGTGGGAAATGGCCACAAATATACAAAGAAGCATGGACCAAAGAAGGAAACTACCACTGTGATGTGAGCTGACAGAGTAGAGAGGGCCTTTGGCAAACCAGCTGAAGTGCATTTCCATATTGTAAGTAGGAAGAAGATGTAAGAAATAACCAATAAGAAAGTTTCCAGGGAAATTATCCCAGTGTTGGCAGTCACCATAATTTCTAATCCATAGGTGTCTGCACAGACAGGTTTGATAAATCTAGGAAGATCACAGAAAAAAAATATCAATCTCATTAGGACCACGAAATGGCAAATGAACAATAAAAGCTAAGTGAACCACTGAATGAATAAACCCTATAACTCAAGCACCAGACCAAAGCAAGACACACATCCTTGGGTTCATGATGGTCAAGTAATGGAGGAGCTTACATATGGCCATGTACCTGTCCAAGGCAATGAGCAGCACCAGCTCAGACCCACCCAGGAAATGAAGGATAAATAGCTGAAATATACACTCCTGGAAGTATATGGTATATGATCACACAGAACATCTTAGGAACTCTTAAGATAGAAAGACAGAAATCAATAAATGAGAAATTAGCTAAAAGAAAATATAGGAGGGGAATGTAAATGAGGGTCAGAGATCACTGTAAATATAACAAGGAGGTTTCCCAAAACAGTTGTGACATAAATCACCAGAGAGAAGGCAAGGAGGACATGCTGCACTGGTCTACAGGTAGAAAGTCCCAGGAGCACAAATGGAGACACCAAAGAGTAATTTGTGTTATTCATTGACTCTGTGTTACCCGAAAGGAATAAATAAAAATTATTATAAAGGAATGTACTACAGCTACTAAAAATGCAGATATTACTGGGTAATATCTGAGATAAAACATCCACCTTCTTGTCATGGAGCTTGTAGACTAGTTGTGAAAGCAGGCATTAGTAACTATCACATAAGCAGATGACTATACTAGTGATAATCTGTTTGAATACATAATAAAGGACTGTGTGATCTACAAAGCCCGTAGTGCCAAATGCTATGGACTTTGGTGCTAAGATCTAGATGTCAAATAGGAGTTAAATAAATAAGGAAGAGTGATCTACTCACCAGAAAGGCATGGGAAATACTATGAAGCACAGAAAAACTGAACTGAACTGAATGACTAATGGGGGTCTGACCAAGGTTGGATGCTGTAGAGTCTGTAATGAATAGGGTCTATAGTGGGAAGTAATAGGCAGTTACATGATTGCAAATATACACAAAGTACTCAACCTTATTGATAAGTACAGAGAGGCAAATGAAAATGATAAAATATATAATTTAATTCACATTTGGTCAGGATATGAGCAGATATGAACTGTTATTCAGTGGGTGCTCTACAGTGCAATACTGAGAGAGGATCACATGCTCTATATAATATTCTTGGAAGCTTTTTTTATTAAGAGTTTTGCTGTAGTTTTCCTTCGATCACAAAAACACTAGTTGGAAAGGAAACCTCCATTCCAATATTTATTGTATCCCTCTTATAATAGCCAAGACATGAAAACAATCTACATGCCCCCAAACAGCTAAATGGATCAAAATGTCATTATATATTTACACAATAAATATTTCTCAGGGATCAAATAAGACAAACTCATGCCATTTGTGCCAACACGGATGAAACTGGGAGGGATTGTGCTAAGAAAGTAAGTCAGATGGTAAAAGATAAATATCAGATGGTTTCGCTTATAAATAGAATATAGAGAAACCAAAAAAGAGGTCAAGAAAAAGACAAAACTAGCAAGCTGACCATAAAACTGAGGCATACATCAAGGAAGGAGGTGGGGGTAGGTCAGAACAGGGGAGGGAAGAGCATACAGGAAATTGATGATGGTTCACGGTTGGTGTGGTGGTGGGAAAACTGCAAAGACTACACTGGAGGAAGAAACCAATTACTGCACAAAAATGAACAACAGTGCAAGAAAATACTAAATAAAATAATCACTAGGTCTACAACAGTTTCCAAACGGCCCTCTTTATCTAGATAAGATAAATGCATTTGGACTTGTATTTTAAAATATACTGTAGCCATAAAAAATCCTTAGCTTAAAACTCTTAAAGGTTTTTCCAATATTATTTAGGAGAAATTTAAATTTTTTAACATTTTTCACATGTCCTGGGAGATCTTACATGGCATGGCTTGGATCAGCTTCTACAACTTCTCTCAATCTGGTGCTCTCATCACAGGCTTTTAGATTCATTGGTTTTCTTTGATGGTCTAGGTAAGCCTAGTACTTTGACCTCAGAGCCTGCCTAAATGTTGATCTCTCTTTTGCTCTACCTGGCTGATCCTTTTCCTACAAGTCTCACCAGTTTCTTACAAGTCTCACCTGTTTCCTCCAGAGGGTCTTTACACTGAGGCAGATAACCTGGTTTTCTTGCTTGGTGCCTCTTCTAGTCTCCTTTGACGTGGTCTCCTGAACTGAGGAGCTCAAAAGCTTGCAATTGTGTTAGTAATACTCTTTCACTGTTGGAGTTCTGGAAGTGATTTATGTATGCCACATCGAAGTTCTCTTTGAAGACTTAATCAGAATTAAGTTCATGGAAGAAAAACAGGACATCTCTTTCTATGGTGCAGACCTTAGCAGAGGACATATGTTTCTGGGGTCAACAGCAAGACTGTCCACTCCTCTCCTAGCCCAATCCTGTGCTGTGGCTCTGGAATCTATACATGGCAGTTCCTCCTATTTCTGTGGCTCTACTGTTCATTCTGAAAATAAACACTCAGCAATGATTAGCTTTCTGCTCTGGCTTCCTCACACAGACTCTGCTACCTGCAGCTTTACTTTGCTGGTATGTGATCTCGCCTCCATCTTAACGAGGTGCCTCTGTTTTAGTCTTTTATTACTCTTTCAGAGTACTGGTAATGATTTAAGTACTTGTATGATTGTCAGTAAATTTCCTAGGATCTGTTGGGTGCTTAGCACCTAATGGTTGAAGAAATTAATAAAATATTAGATATAAAAAAAATAAAAAATAGGGCCCTCCCTGTTGGCGCAGTGGGTTAAAGCTCAGCACTGAAAGCTAGCGGCAGCCGCTTCAGTGCTGCTTCAGTGCCGCTTCCATCACCCGACCCCGGAGCTGACCCACATGGTGCTGGCAGACCTCTGACCCACCCACTGCTCCCCTCAGCAGAGTACTTCAGTCCATCTTTCTGTTCTGCTCCCCACTCTGTCTCTGGTGAATCCTCTCACCTTCTGTACATCTGGCCTGTACCCCAGCTCTGTATGCATAAATAAATAAATCTTAAAAAAAAATTAAAAAATAACGTAAACCAATGTTACCTCAATTAAATAATTAATTAAATTAATTTTTAAAGAACTCTTAACATACAACTTTTTGTATATTGGCATGATACTTTTAGGGGAAATTTTGCACAATATCATTGATTTTAAAGTTATATAGCATTTTTAAAAGAACCTTTATTTCTGGTATGTAAGCCTTATTTTAAAGACAAATGACTAAGAGTGCTCATTTATGACTGTCTTTAATAGCCAAATCTTGGAAATTACCAAGAAGGGCAGGAAGCCCTTCATTATTGAAATATTTAAAAATGAATATCAACAAGTGCTAATATAATAAACTGTGTAAGATATGTTACTAAATATTAAAAGTTTCTAACATTCTAAAAAAATTATTAAAACATTTTTATAGAAATTATATGCACATGTATATCAATGTCATGCAAGCCCCAGAGAACCATGAATTCACTAACCTACTAAAAGTGTTTCTTCTGTTATGTGTTTATAGTATTAATGCAGATTCTAATCTTCATAACATCAAATACTATAAAATTAAATAAAGTTGAGTTAGATATTAGCCCTAGGTAAGTGTTCTCCAATATGTAATTGGGTTTAGCTGCCAAAGATTCGAATCAGAGAATCCTTTTGTTTTACATGTAGTTATAAAAGAAATTTAAAAATAATTTGTAAATAATTTGAGGCTTGTCATAGTGATAGCATTGCTGGTTGATCATTCAGCACCTAAAACATTTAGGGTTGCAGTAGCACTGAGAATAGGTGGTAATTATGGAGTTGGCAGTCTATGACAGATTGCTGAATTGGAAATATATTCTAAGTCTGATACCAACTTTTGACAAGGCAAATTCACCAGGAAAGATCAAACATGTCTTCTCCTCTCTCATCCAAACAATTGTTGAAGTATCCTCTGAGAGTTACTATAAAAATTATTGAAAAAGAACAATAAGGAAGACAAATCCATCTTGTATTAAAATGTTTTATAACGTTAGAGTGATAAGTTGCTACCTTATAAGAATAAATAAAATAATTTCAAAAATATATATATAAGGAATTTGAGTCAGAAACTGAACCATAGACTAAAAATCTGCTGTTATGGATAATGGTGGTTACTTGGGAATGATAAAGCTGGTTTTCTTTGGGATCTTAAAGAAAATAAATTTAAATATTTAATCATTTAAATAATAATAAAACAATAAAAAATCAAGAAAATACTTATGAAAATATATGCTTGGGCTTTACAGTATTGGGTAGAATCATGTCAAATTTAGAAATCACAGAAGTAAGATTAATTGATTTTATTCAATAAAGATGAGCAACTTTTGTATTATTAAAATGCATAACATAATTGCAAGAGGCAAAAGTTTAACTGACAAAAACAATCACATATATCCTTCAACCCAAATTTTTATATCAAGAAGAAAAAGTCAAGCATCTAATAGTAAAATAAGTAATGATGAAATATAAAATGTTTAACAAAATACATACTGTTTGAACTTGTAAAATAAAACTTAATTTCAGTTAAAATAGAACAAAGTCATGCATATCAATGTATTTTTGTGATTTATTTTAGACAATATAATTTTATGTCTGATTATACTGATTTAATTTTTCAGTACTTCAGCACAAAGATTCCCTAATAAACATTTTACTTCCAAATTTGGATATCTTAAGTAGATATTTTACTTAACATTCCAACTTCTCCATACTTTTCATTTGCTTCGAAAATTGTGACTGAAAGTCACTAGTAATCTAGGGTTTTTCTACTTTCTCCATTTTCTTCAGTCTTCCTTTTGTATCTATTAATCTAAAAAAAAGAATTTTACTTTATTTGTAATTGTGTACGATAACATGAGAGCTATGTCATTTAATGACCTGGGAAATCCCTCAGTTATTGAATGAATTTCACAAGTTAGATTATAACACATCTCTCATTACAGTGTAGCTTATCTCATAAAGAAGAAACAAAGAAGAATTAACAACCAGACAATATACTCATGTTTCCATGCACAGATATGGATATAAAAACTGAGTGTTTATTGATTAATAATGAATTTTTAAAGGTACATTGAATAAAGAAATTTAGAACCATAAGAGTTAAGACTAAATGTATTATATTTCACAATATTATAGAAAACTTTTATAAAAATTTAGTTCTTTTAAGCAGCTCCTTCTTTAATCCTATCACCTGAAAAATATCATAAGAAGAAAACCAATGTAATTGGAACTATTTCCTAAGGGTCACATCCCTCTGATACCTTCCTAATTTTTTGCTATAATTAATCCCTCTTGGGTTTCCAAGCTTCACTGATAATGCATTGTGCCAAAATAATTCATGATTGAAATGAAAGATAGTGGTTCTTCTTTCTTTTATCTCCTCCATCTTAAACAATAGCTAGCTCATTACTGAATATTCACATTTGACTACCTATATTTATACTGTTAACAAATGACCCATACAACAACCATATGTCTATTAATGTTGGGAGTTTCAATGACAAGTCTGTCTACAACAACCAAGACTTCTTTGTTGTTGTAGTCTATAAATTAATCACTTCCCACTTGATTATTCCATACATTGGACTCAGTGATCAAAAAAGGATATAATTTCATGCCTTTTGTTTCAACACTGATGAAACTGGAAGAGATTATACTAAGAGAAACAAGCCAGAAGGAGAAAGATAAATATTGGATGGTCTCACTTGTAAGTGGAAAACAGAGAAACCAAACAAAGGATCAGACAAAGATAGACTTTAAGAGCAACCCTTGAAAACAGACCATCTGAAGCATGGTGTGGGGAGGTGAATGATCCAAGGAGGAGAGAAAACAAAGGGGCTGTGAGCAGAACGGACTATGGGAGAGGAATATGAGTGATATAGTGGTGGAAGAATTAAGGTGACCATACCGAGGGGAGAAATTCTTTACTGTGGAAAAAATAGTAAACCAGGATGTGAAATAATGGTAGTTCAATTAAAAATAAAATGGAAAACATATATGTATAAACTTACCTGTTAAAGTGGTTGATGTATTATTTCTAAGGATAATTTAAACATTTGTGTCCATCTCTTATAGACCTCATCACTCATTTCACTTTGTATTCCTTGGAGTGTGGTTACTATATTATGGGATGATATTATGGGATGAGTTTCAAATGTGGTTGTACCAACTTATACTCCTGCCAACAATGTTCTAGAGCTTTGGTTGTTACACATCCTTAATAGACTTTGATATACTCAAAGTTTTTTGAATTTAGCTATTTTGTTAGGTATTTGGAATAACATTGTGATTTAATTTATATCTTCCTAATTATTAATGATATACAACATCTCTTTATATGGTGGTTAAACTTTTGAATATTCTCTCCTGTGAGCTATTTATCTCTTTTTCTCTAAATTTTATGAATACTTGACAATACTGATGAAATAAGGAAATTCCTTAGAATCACAAACACACTACTGACAAAGAAAAAAGTGGATGTTGTATCTGTTAAAGTAATTAAAAACATAATTTAAAATTTAAGAAACACAAGAAGGCCCAAGGGGATTGCAAATGAGATGGAAAAATGCAAAATGATGTAAAAAAATTTATATATATATGTATGTATATACATAAGTTATATATGTGTATGTATATATATATATACACATATATATATATTTAAGCTAAAAGAAAAGAAAGAAACACAAGAAGTAGTTTTCCTCGCTGATGACTTTTTCAGAGAGTAATGACAAATTATTTTGGAGGGAAAAGAAGTATCACCCAAATATTTGTGCTGTTGACAATTAATATTATATCAAACTGCACAAAGATGTGAAAATCTTAACATAGAAAAAAAACATGAGCCAAGAGCAAAATATTATAAGAGAAATATTAACATTTAAAATATATAAATCGTATCATGACCATATTCACCTAACATTTGAATTACAGTTGTAATTCATCGTATTAACAGCATAAAATGTAACAGAAAATAGTCACAATATGTGGTGCCTATAAACCACTGATAATATTCAGCAAACCACATAGAAAGAAACTTTCAATAAGTCAGTAATAGAGTTTAACTTCCACAATTAGATTAAGGTAGCAAAAAGTTGTCAACCAATATTGTACTTAGCTTGAAAATGTAACACCAACAAAGGAATGTCCATTATTGCTACTTCTATTCAATATTATATTGGAGCCCTTAGCCAGGGTATAAGAAAAAAAAAAAAAGCAAAGCAAGAAATAAATAGCACAATTATTGGAAAAGAAGAAACAGTTATCTTTATGCAGAGATGACATGATCAAAAAAACAAAATAACAAATCAACATTTATCAAAAATTTTATTATGGATAATATTTGTGTCTTCCCCAAATTCACATGTTAAACTCCAATCCCAATGTGATGGTGTTTGGAATTGGCGTGTTTAAGAAGAAATTAGATTAGTGAGGTTATGAATGTTAGGCACCATGAAGGAAGGAAGGCTCCTGAGAGAAAAACATCATTCTCTCTCCACCATGTAAGGATATAGACAGAAGGGAGCTGTCTACATGCTAGGGAGAGGGCACCAGAATCCAACCATGCTGACACCCTGATCTCAGAGTTTCTAGTCTCCAGAATTATGAGAAATAAGTATTGTTTGAGCCACTAAGTGGATGGTATTTTTTTATAGTAATTCTAACTGACAAAGACAATAAGTAAAATTAAGGTATCTAAGTCCAAATTCAACATACCACCATTATAACAATATGCAAAACATGTGCAAGAGCTCTAAACTGGCAACCACACAAAATGCTGAGCAAAGTTAAAGAAAAGGCAAGGAAATGGAGGAAATATATTTAAATTTATAGTTTGTAATTCTCAATATTATTCAGGAAACAATCTCACCTCCCTTACTACTCTTAAAATTTAGTACAATTCCTTAAAAATTCTAACACTTCATTGTGAAAACTATTAAGAGTCATAAAATATACATGATAATGCAAAACTCTTTAAATAGCTAATATTGAAGAACAGCAAGCTGGAAGACTTATGAGCTTTCTGTACATTTTTAAGAATTGATAGCAACTTTGATACAAAGTTCACCAAATAGATCAATTAAAAAGTATATTCAGTCAAGCAGTTGAATCACACTTATCTCACAAACAACTAATCTACATATGACAAACTACTATTGTAATTCACTGGATAAAAATTACATTAAAACAAATTGTTGGAGCAGTTAGATATGTTAAATGTTTCCTACCTTAACATACTCAAAACATTGATATGCAATGACATATACCTAATTGTAGAAAGTAAAATAACATATTATAACTCAATGAATGTAATTTACCTTCGTGTTCTTAATTTCATATACAATGCAAAAAGCCTCACCATAAACATAAAAGAGGCACAGGACATTATCAAGATGACAATGAAGAATATTTTTAATTTTATTCCTAAAAGCAACTAAAAATTAGCCAGATAATGCTCTGTGACGAGACTGAAGTGCCTCAGAGACCAACAGAGTGTATTAAAGGAAACTCCAAACAAAGAGTTACTACATTTATTGGTTTGAGAGAAAGTAGGTAAGAGAGAAATGTTCAGAGGTGGCAATCTGGTGGGGACAGACATGTGAAGGTCTAGATAGGGAGTCAGGGCAGGGGAGAGCAGAGACTCTGGAGGAATATCCTCATCCAAAGTAAAACTCGTTGTGGAGGAACTGGCATGCTCCAAACAGACCAGGGTCCTGGCAAAGAGAACAGTAGAGAAAGAGCTCTAGACTAGATTCCCTCCCAAGTCCCTCAGGTCTATACTGAAGCCGTGGAGTTCACTGACAGTGGATAGATACGGACTCTCAGTTCTGAAACCCAGAGAGAAAAGACACCAGGGCTGTCATGAATTCAGTGAACCTCCCTCTCACAAAATAGAGTAAAACAGAGTCACACCACATCTTGCTGAAAAAGTAAAAGGCATATAGCGTAATGCTTAGTTACTTACCCAGATTTAATATATTTTTTAAAATCCAGGGAAATTTGAAGTAGCAAAGTGAACAAAGAAAATAAACATAATACTTGGCAACTTAAGAATTCACAAGGAATAGCACAAGGAGAAAGCAAATCTCCAAAATTTAACCTCAAAAATATGGAAGATTATATATTATTATCAGAGTACAAAATGACTATTAAAGTAACTCAAGACACAAGAAAATGCAGCAAAACAACTCAAAGTGATACAATAGAAATCAGAGGAGCAGATTAAAGAGATACAACATAACTCAAAAATAAAATTAATTAGCTCAGAAATAGTTAGTGAACAAAAAATATAAATTGAAGCTATTTAAATAGGAAAATAAGAGAGATTCTGAATTAAATAATTAGGATCAAAAGTGCTAGAAAAAGTGATAGCAAGACTAAAAGAATTAAATAATTAAGATCAAAAGTGCTAGAAAAAGTGAGCAAGACTAAAAGAAACATAACAAGAAACAGTCGTGTGTGTGTGTGTGTGTGTATGTGATTTTTTAAGATCATTCTTCATTTGGCACATTTTTCCATCTCAATTGTAATCCTGTAGACTTCCCACCACCAGTTCACCCATGTGCCATCACCATAGTCCGTGTGCTCTTCCAATCCATTTTGATCCTGTTCCTCTCTCTGCCCCCATATAATGTCTCTGGTTATAGTTGTTTGTTGATGTTCATTTTTACTTTATTACAATTACTTTTTTTTTCTGATCCCTTACACTTCTGCTATGAGTGAAATCATCCCGTAATTTTCTTTTTCTTTCTGGCTTCTTTCACTAAGTATAATCCCTTCCAGGTTTAACTGTGTTGCTGCAAATGCCATGCTTTTTTATTGCTGAGTAATATTCCATTGTATGTATGTACCACATCTTCTTGATATAGTCATCTGTTTTTGGGCATTTGGGTTGATCCCACATCTTCCTAGAAGAGCAATTGCTGGATCATATGAAAACTTCATTTTTAGAAAACTGCATGGTACTGGAACAAGAACAGACATACAAACCAAAGGACTATTATAGAAAACTCATTATAAAACCACCTTTTATGGACAGCTTATCTTTGACAAAGTAGCAGAGAACATGCAGTGGAACAAAGAAAGGTTGTTCAACAAATGGTGCAGGGAAAACTGGGCTGCTACATGCAAAAAATGAAATTAGATTACTACCTTGCACCATAAACAAAAACCAACTCAAATGGATTAAGGAATACGATATAAGTACTTGAAACCATAAAATATCTGGAAAGAAATATTGGAAAAACACTATATGGCACACATCTCAGTAACATTTTTAAAGATATATCACCCAAAGCAAAGATAGTGAAGGAAAGGATAAAAAGCTGGGACTACATCAAATTAAAGACCTTCTGTACAGCAAAAGAGACATTTTCAAGGATTAAGCAGGGTTGTGAGCTGAGTTTATATCATGTTTTTTTAAACTGTTGGATTGGTTGACAAGTGTCCTCAGACAGAAAGTTGCAATATGAGGTCTCATATAATCATTAGTAGATGGTCTCTTGTTTGTATCCTAATTACAGATAAGGAGAGAACAGAATGTGGCTGGTTTTTATAATTACAGGTGACTGTTTTTGTAATAACCAACAGGCAGCTGAGTCAATCTGAGTTAGGTACTTACCTAGAATTCTCAACAGGGCATTTAAATAAAAGCAAGAAGGTGTCCATTAGATTCAAACTAACTGTGGTGTTTGGTTTTCAAAAATATCATTATTATTACTGTTATTACCAGAATAAAAAAATAATGGTGAGGACATTGGATGGTAGAATAGCAGAGGAAGGAGGGAAGGAAGAAAGCAGAGAGTAAATTATGTATGGCATTTAATTCTTTCCTGATCAAATAAAATAGCTTTGTGGTTATTGATGGGATTTTCAGAATGAGAACCACGTTGCTGCTTACAGATCAGACAAAGTAAAACTCTAATTTAAGAGAGTAAGGGCATTATAGATGCTATTAAATTCCTTGTTCTAGCGTTGCAAGAAGAAATAGGTTCCTGGCCTCAATGTCTTAGTTATGTATTGAGGTATTGACAGTTTCTTAAACCAGTGTGGTCTTACTGTATGATCAAATAAATTGGCTCTAGACAATGTGACCAATTAAGTACTCCTCTTAAGTGCTCAGTCATGGAAACATCTATGGGATGAGTTATCTCATTTAGAAACCACCCAAAAAGATATGGTGCTAAGGCAGTAGGTGACTTAAGGTTTCCTAGAAAGTCAGTTACTCAGGATCACAAAATAAAAAGACATGAAAATGATGTGGTGAAATACTTCTTTCACCCCCACTGGTCAGTACTCTTGCCTGAACTCCGTGTCTTTAGGGGGAAATAATGTGAAGATGATTTTGACAGAAGTCTCTGAAGATAAAGACTTGTGCAGAATCAGCGGGTAGATTATACTGGACTCATTCTTGAAGCTCCAGTGGTCTGAAAATGGGTATTCCATGATGTTGATGTGTACTCAGCTCTGATTTGCTTATCCACTAACAGAAGCAACCACCAAGAACACAATGAGAGGTTTATAACCTTAGATAGTCTATAATTGTACTTCATTTGGGTATCATTTCTCTGCTAAAGAAAGGCACCTTACTGTTATTAATATATAAACATGAACAAGGAAATCTTGGATCATATGGCTATCTTAGATTCTTATCACTCTTATAGCAGTCTTATTAAAAACTGAAGCAGGCCACTGGAAGTATCAGTTATTTCAAATAAGAGTGAGTAAAGGCACGAAAGAGGCTGTTATTATTGTGTAAATGTATTTGCAACAGGCTATGAAAGTGAGCAAGGGAGATAATCTATGAGAAGTTTCTTAGAACTGGAGATGGAAATAAGGAAATAGGAGAAATGCAATCAGCCAGCTTTAGATCTTTGGACCTTCTATTTTTATAGGCCCAGTTGTACTGAAAATAGTGTAAGATCTGAAATTAGTACCCTGTAAAAGTTATGTATTTTATGATTCAAGAGTTTTAATATGCTTCAGGTAAATTTTCACATTATAAATTCCCAGACCTCGTAGTGGTTTTATATTGTTCTTCTTAAGTTTTGTCCATAAATAAAACATCAATTTATGTACCTATGCAATGCCAGAAATGAATTTTCACTGTGTGATTCAGGGAAAACAAGATGACATATTTAATAATTCCCATTGGTACTTGATCATCAGTTGGGTATTGTTAGGTCTCAAAATGCAGTATTTCTTTATTACTACCCTCTATTTTTTTTTTCAGTGAAAATACCCTATATATATAACATTGTTTTAGGGAAAATACCATTATTTTTGAGAAAGAGCCTCTCCATGTTTCAATTTGTCCTGAGGCAATATTGTGAAACACTCTGTAGAATTGGTAAGTCATGGAGAAAGTTTTAACATAAGTCAAACTACATAGTGACAATCCTGCATACCGACTTTTAATTACATGGTAATAGGTAGAATCAAATGTGAACGTTGTTTAGAAGCAGAGCAATATATTAAAATTAAACAATTCTAGAAAACATTGCTATTCCGTTCATCCAAATATAGCATGTTCTCGTGGTAAATATGACCATATGGGGCATATAAAGTGAGAACACTTTAATTCAGATCATTTTATTTTCCATTTGCTAGAGTCATCATACCAGTGTTCATCATATCAGTCAAAATTTTACAGTATTTCAATCCATACCTAAGAGTGATTAGTCAAGAAGTAACTGGCTGAATGAAATCTTCACTTTTGTTTTCTAAGAAATGTTATTCCCTTGTGTTTCTTAACCTTCTTATTCTAACACATGAATGTGTCCTGTTCTTTTCCCAAAAAATCAACTTAATGGACCTAGTATTATGGAAAAGAGCATGATATGGTAAATTTGATTTAAATGCTGTTTGATTTTATTTCATATTATTATGTATTAAAATAACAAATAGCTTAAAACAAATTTTAATAAAGGATTCATAGGTTCTCTAATAATTGGACATTTTGCTCTTTGCATATCAAGCAACTAAATGATCAATCATAATTTGTCTTTTTTTCATCTTATTTTGTTAACTATGTGAGTAAAATTCAGTGTCTATTATTTAGTTCCATTATATTAACTACACAAGAACTTATGCAGCAGAATTAAAATATTAATTTCCAAGTTCTACACCTTTACTCCCAGTCATTTTAGGATAACATGAAAGTTTCACAGCAAAAGAAACGGCTTCTGTGGGAAGGGAGGATGCCAGGCAGGCAATCAAAATGATCCTCTTGAAAACAAACTTTTTCTTTTTTCTGTATTTCATCTGACCTCTCCACACCCTTAGGGAAACTATGGGGTGTGGATGTGTGTGTGTGTGTATGAGAGAGAGTATTAAAAGTTTGTATGTGAAAATGTCTCCTAAATGAAAAGCATTCTTTAGTACAAGTTATACTAAGAGATAGAAAGAAGGAAAGGAGTATAAACCAGACAATCTTTGGTATGTAACAAAATACTCTACACCATCATTTTTATCTTAAATGTATATTCTAGGAAAAAAAATTTTAATTAAGTTTCTTTTTTTAAATATCCATCTGCTTTTATATTCCATCAGCAACTCAATTTATACTATGTATTATGGGAGAAGTGAGTATAATTTGTCTATATTTAATAATGTGCAAAAATGACTTGAAGAAAGAAGTACAACCTAGAATTAGAACAAATTGGTCTTACTCTTGTCCTAATATTCTTTCTGTTTCAGAATATTAAAAGCAGTACAGATAATGTGCCTGAATAATCATTAAGTGGTGGAACACATGAAGTGGACTGTACTTTACAGAGGATATTGTCATGGGTCTCATATCTAGGGGAGATTTTACTATGTGGGAGAGAGACCTTGACATATTCTGAACAATTTGATTATATAGACAGATGAATTTGTTTATCTATAAAGAAGAAAACAAATAAGGATAGAAAAATGCGTGTGATGAATATATAAAACCATGAAGATGTTTTTACTGAAATAGAAATTGAATTTTTATTATAGTAGTAAACAGGTTAGATTTTTAAGGTGGATAAGAGGCTGATTATGAAAAGCCTAACAGAATTTGAGATTAATAAATTAGTTACATTAATTGCCAGATTTTTTTAGATGATAATATATGATGACAATATAATTTTTGTAATCAAGTTCAATCCCTAAAAATAAAATGTGTGGGGATGTTAAATTATATGTTATCTGCAAATGTAATTCTTTATAGCCATTATGAACTTCTATGTGCTCACATGAACTTATTTTAGTGTGGTAACTGATAAGTCAAATAACTGTGCATATAGGGTGAATTCTGTTGTCTTAATCAAAGGCATATAAATGAAAATATATTCAAACACCTAGCATACATGTGCACACACACACAGAATACTAGTATGTGTATTATTTTTCTGGAGAGCTATCAGGAGAGCAAGCTGTTATTAGTTAATCTTGTACTATGTATGGCATGCCTTTTTTCCCCTTTTGCATAAGCTGCTTTTATTTTTAAGTAAATTAAAGAGAAAATACATACTTCCAGTAATTTTTTAAAATGGTTATTCTGTTTCAGTTTAAAAGTCCTTTAACATCCAACTTTACATTTAAAAATACATTAAAATTTCCAAATTTTGTGGATTTTGCTTCCAAACTGATTTTAATCTAGGTCCTGAATATGCATTATATGGTTTATTCATGATTGTAACAGATACTTGAATTTCAAATACTGTTCCAACTACATCTTCATGTATATTAGTAACTGACCTTCTTTATTTAATACAATTTCAAAAGCTAAATTTCAAAAAGGAACATTGTATGGATTCTTAAAATATTAAGCATAAAGCTAAAAACGAACCCATCATTTTTTAAGAAATAACTTCACATACTTGATGTGATTTAATACATTACATGAATCCAAGTTTCTCAAGTAGGAAATTGGCCAAATAATATGTTCATAAAGGGGAAAACACAGCCCTGATTGGTTAAGTATGCCCAGGAGGTTACCTCAAAGAAACAGTACAGCACTATGATTCCTCTCTCTGTTTCTGAGGATTGAAAGAGTAAATCAGGCCCTCCCTGGTGGCGCAG
>NW_004567146.1:3557853-3559353 GCF_000260355.1 Condylura cristata | reverse complement strand
GGAGATAAAGACATTATATATTATGGTTCTATATTTTGAGTTTACTGAGGAAGAAACCGAACCCTAAAAAGGAGAGTTACTTGTAGGACGTTGCCCAGTGAGTGGCTCAAGTAAGTGTTGTATTGAGGTCTTCTGTTTCTGAGTTCACAACCTTTACAATTATGGTTTCATGTACTGTGTTTATTTTTGTTTTTCAGAAATTTGTCCTGAATTCTGCTTCCATTTGGTATACTTCTCTGGATCATTTAGGGCTATTTTATAATCAAAGTTGGGCATCAACATGAACCATCCTTCCTGGAAAACCTCTTATTCTCATTCATTTTGATTATTATGGGGGAAAGTGGATGCCATGGAAAGGATAAACCATTCATTGGTAACTGAGTTCATTTTGCTGGGACTTTCCAAATCTCATAATCTTCAGGTTTTATTCTTTCTGGGATTCTCTGCAGTCTATTTGGGGATCGTGTTAGGAAACCTCCTCATCTTGGTCACTGTCACATTTGATTCACGCCTTCACACACCAATGTATTTTCTCCTTATCAACCTCTCCTGTATTGATATGATCCTGGCTTCCTTTGCTACCCCTAAGATGATTGTGGATCTGCTCCGAGAAAAGAAAACCATCTCTTGGTGGGGTTGTTATTCTCAAATGTTCTTCATGCACCTCCTAGGTGGGAGTGAGATGATGTTGCTTGTAGCCATGGCCGTAGACAGGTATGTTGCCATATGCAAACCTCTCCATTATATGACGATCATGAACCCACGGGTGCTCACAGGGCTAGTGATATGCTCCTATGCAGTTGGATTTGTGCACTCCTCTAGTCAGATGGCTTTCATGTTGAACTTGCCCTTCTGCGGTCCCAATGTTGTGGACAGCTTTTTTTGTGACCTCCCCCTTGTGATCAAACTTGCCTGCAAGGACACCTATGTGCTGCAACTCCTGGTCATTGCTGACAGTGGTCTCCTGTCCCTCATCTGCTTCCTCCTCTTGCTTGTGTCCTATACAGTCATCATATACTCGGTCAGGCACCGCGCTGCGGGTAGTTCCTCTAAGGCCTTCTCCACTCTCTCAGCACACATCACGGTTGTGACTCTGTTCTTTGCCCCATGTGTCTTCATCTATGCATGGCCCTTCAGAAAATACTCTGTAGATAAAATTCTCTCTGTGTTTTATACAATTTTCACCCCTCTTTTAAATCCTATTATTTATACATTAAGGAATCAAGAGGTAAAAGCAGCCATTAAGAAGATAAGGACTCGACATATAAATTCAAAACACACTTTGTAAATGAAGCATATTTGGACATTTTAAAGAGTAAATTTTTATTGAATTTCAAGTTCTGTGTAAAGAAAATTTGCTCTTTCATGTATCTGATTCTATTTATAAATTTAGTTAGAACTCACAACAGGGAAGGGATGAGAAATCTCAGTTTTTAATATGAGTACTGCACTTTTATTAAATTTTAAAGTATAGTTTATAGGAAAAATACTCTCTTCAGA
>NW_004567146.1:3553617-3556638 GCF_000260355.1 Condylura cristata | reverse complement strand
TTTTTCCTGAAAGTGCAAGAGCAAAATAGATATATATACTTTAAACACTTTAACAAATTATATAGATACAATATTTGGGGTGATAAAAGGTACAGTTTGCACTTGGTTTATTTGAAATGAACAAATTTACTAAATTCATTTGGAACTATTGTCAACATTTTCAATAGGAAACAAATTTACAAGGAATTTGTGCGCCACCTGGTGACTACTTTCTCCCATTTCTATTCCTTGCTTTTTTTTTTTTCTGTAATTAAATATTTTCCGACACAATTATTCATTATTGCACAGTTTTTAAATTCTTCTCTCAGGTGTAGTCTCTATTGTTCTCCCACCACTGTTGCAACCATGAACCATCAGCACAGTCTCTTCTACCTTCCCAACAATTTTGCTTGTAAACCAAAGAGAAAAAATACCCCAAGGATTATAAAATTTATGGGAATCTGGAGTCTTTCCACTTATAGAGTAGGCAGTAGTCTGGAGTTTTTCCAATTATAGAGTAGGCAGTCTCAGGTTCTGAACCTCCTGAAGCCAGTCAGACTGTCTACCCTCTCACCTTTATCCAAAGTACCCTTTTCAATGATTTTAACACTTTTGACATCCATTAAGTCATCATTAAGACTTGAATTCTTCTGAAAAAAGGCAAGGTCAAAACAAATAACAAGGAAAAATGATTTGCAATGTCAAAATTGTTGCTCATGATTTCAAATCAATACCACCCATAGATTTTAAATCCTACATTATTTTAACTGTTCTAAATGTAAAAATGAGCTTTTCAAATTTCATAACACATATAACCCTAATTTATATGACTCTAACCCCTGGCTTGATAGTGTTCTCCCAAATGACTTTACATTGAGCATAACTGGTCAGATAGGATATACCTAGAGAAAAATAGAAATTGTTTGAGGCTATTAAAGAAAGAGTAGTCAAAGCCAACTCTTTATTCTGTATCAAAAAACCCAGAATTTGAAAAATTAGTAGACTCCAGTGAGAAACAAAGTTAATAGCAAAGCTATTAAAGTTCTTGAGTATCTCAGTTTTATGAGTTAGATCCTATTTTATTTCCACTTTTATGCATGAAAAAATTAAAGCAAAAGGATTTTGTAACCTATATTTCTATAACTAACAAGTAAAAGGACTGAGATTTAAACTTAAGCTGTTTTAGAAAGCACACACCTCTTTACATTTCTGTCCTACCTCTAGCATGTTGCCCAAATGCTTGAAAACACATTTGTATATCGCCTCCATCCCAAAATCCAGAAAGAGTTTGAAACATATAATAGCGGACTGGAAAGCTGAGTCTATGGATAAATGAGTTGAGGTTAATTCATTGTCCTTACTCACTCAAGACAAAGAACAGTGTTAAGGAACTCTTCAACTTAAAGGCCCACCTGCTTTCATGGTTGTGGTCTGGAAATTGGTACATACAGCAAATAAAATGAAATTTATAATGTTGCCTGATGAAAGTTAAACATGGAACAGTAAACAATTAATGGTTTTAGGCATAGAAAGTCTAAGTGGAAGTATAGTTGATGAAATAATTTACACTCAAATTCATACCCAATTGGAACCTCAGAAATTAGGTATGTGCCGATGTATTTAATATAGGCATCTAAATGGCATCAAACCGGGCTGGGTATCCCCTAAAACCAAGAGGGTGCCCATGAGAGACCAAGAAGAGATACAAATACAGGAAAAAAGAGATGTGAAGACATAGATAGGCAGAGACTGGAATTGTGCTCCTGAAAGCCAAGCCACAGCAGTCCCCTGGAATCTGAAGAGAATAAGGAAAGTCATCATGGGAGACTTCAGAGGGACCACAGCTTTGCAGACTTCTTTATTTCAGAATTCTGCTTCAGATCTTTGAAAGAATATGCTTTGTTGCTTTAATGCTTATGGTAATTGGTAATTGTTGTCCTAGGAAACTAACACACAGAAGATTTGACATCTTAAAAAATTATAGCCAAATTCAGCTTGCATTCCTACACAATTTACAATAGCCAAGATATGGAAACAACCTCAAGGCCCCAGAACAAATAAGTGAGTTAAGATATGGTACATATAGAGAATGGAGTAGTACTCAGCAATCAAAAAAGAAAAAAAAAGAAAAATTAATGCCATTTACAACAACACAGATGAATCTGGAGAGGATTATGCTAAATTGGAAGGAGAAAAATATGTGTTGGATAGTTCCAGTTTTATGTGGAATCTAGTGAAACTAACACTCAGGAGAGAAGGGGAGGGAGGGAGAGAAGAGTAGATAAGGATGAAAAGGAGGATGGTGGGGTATAGGACTGTGGGCACTATGGCGGTGGGATAACTAGGGTGACCACTCCTGAGGGGAGAGATTCTAAATTGTGAAAAAGAAAACAAGGATGTTTAAAAATAAAAATAAGTAAAATAGTAAAATACTTTTTGTTAAAAACAAACGAACAAACCTAAATCCAAATATGCATCCATGCATCCTCAAGTGAACATAGAAATAGAAAGTTGGCTGATACACATGACAGGAAAGTAGCAATCTAGGATTCTTTGTGTCGTGATAGTAGAAGGATAAGTCAATTTGGAGAGAAACATGGCACTACTAAACAAAATTAAGTATCTGCATACCCACTGCCAACCAGTTTCTGTACTGACAGTTTCCCTCAGTGAAAGCCTCAACAGATATACAATATGGTAAAGTAAATTTCTTGCGGAAATTACCCAAAACTAAAATGCTGAAACTGTTTGAAATTATCCCAAATCCAAATTCATTCAATCATAATGCCTAGAAAAATGTATCAGAGTATGAATTAAATGATTGCCAAACACATTAATTAATAAATAGATTTTCTCTGTGTGTGAAAATATATATTTGTTTTTAGCAAAACCCGTAAGAATACAATGGAAACCATAGTGTCAATGAGATAAAATTAATTAAATACTAATATTTTAGTGGATTTTTATTAGTCACAGTAGAGAAATTCTGCATAAGTCTTTCACTATTTTGTTCTTCCATTCATCTGATACTAACATGGTCTA
>NW_004567146.1:3552036-3553022 GCF_000260355.1 Condylura cristata | reverse complement strand
CCACCAGGGAGGGCCAATATTTTTACCTATTTTAACCCAGACTTCCTGGGTTAAAAACAAATGCCTCATTTTTGTGTTCCCAATGTGCCTGCTATACAAAGATCATTTCAAGTGTAACCATTTATTAATTTTTTGTCAAGTGCCCCAAACCAAATTATTCCTTGAGGCAATGATGTCTCATTTGTTTTTTTATTCCCATTAGAATATTGCATAATCCCTGGCATATATTAAGTGCTCAGGACAGATTAATTTTAAACAATTAATTACTTAGTTAATTTAAAATAGAAGATGTAAAGGTTTAAAGGGAATCAATTATGTCTTAACCATTTTCAGTTTGCTGTGGCAGTGAAGTGTTCAGTGTATTTCAGAGAATAATAATAATAATAACATGGGGTTAATGAGAAAGAAAAGAAGAGAGTTATAGCAAAATTACCTAGCATTGTTGCAGGTTCCTCAAGAAACACTCCAATTTATGCATTGAAAGCATGATTGACTATTTTTATTTATTGGTAACTGTACATTGTAACCTATTATCCAAATATGATTAATTATTTATCTTTTTTCCATTGGGTTCCTGTCTCAGGAAATCTGCACTGCACATATCATGTTCAAGTCTAGGCTGTTCCACTCTCTGTTCACTAATACCTCTAATTAGCAGTGTGTGAACAAGCACCATTGTAATGAGTCACCTTGTTCTCACAGTACTCTGCTCTTTTCCTTTACAGTCCTGTGAACTGTACTTCATTTAAAGTTATTTAATATCTAGATCCATCACTATCCTATATTCTTCCTTAAGGCAAAATGAGTGTTGTCTCAGAAGCTGACATAGTACCTGTCAAATAGTAGAAACACCTCAAGAATATTGGTTATGCTCACTAGTAATAATAGTTAAATGGCGATATTAATAGATAACAGTTTCAAAGCATCTTACATATGAAGATGATAAAAGCTTTATTTCCTTTTACAAATGAATTTTTGAAAAACCT
>NW_004567146.1:3548849-3549795 GCF_000260355.1 Condylura cristata | reverse complement strand
GTGACCAGGATGACAGTGTAGGAGATAAGCAAGAGGATGAAACTGATAAATGAGAGCAGCCCACTGTCAGCAATGACAAATAATTCCAGGGTATATGTTTCAATACAAGCAAGCTTAATCACAAGGGGAAGGTCACAAAATACATTGTCTATGACATTGTAACAGAAAGGTAAATTCACTGTTAATACCATCTGACTCATGGTATGTATAAAACCAGTTATCCATGAAATGATCACAAATCCATTCAGCAAACTCTTGCTCATGATCGACCTGTAGTGCAAGGGCTTACATATGGCTACATATCTGTCAAAGGCCATGACTATCAAAAGAATCATCTCTGCACCCCCAAAGAGGTGCATAAAGAATATCTGGGCATTGCAGCCCCACAGGGAAATGGTCTTGTGGAGAGCAAGCATGTCTGTGATCATCTTAGGAGTGGTTACGCTGGAGAGACACAAGTCCAAGAAAGAGAGGTTTCCGAGGAGAAAGTACATGGGAGAATGTAAGGTGGAACTAAATGTCACTGCAATCATAATGAGAATGTTTCCAAATAGAGTAGCAGCGTAGATCAAAGAGAATGTCACAAAGAAGAAAATTTGAAGTTCCCATTCTGCAGAAAATCCTAGTAAAATAAATTCAGTTACTGTAGATCCATTTTTAAGATCCATGTACCCAACTCAGTAAGGTTCCAGAAGTTCTTTGTATACAAAGAGAATTAAAGAAAGCCATAATTAGCACCAATATTTTCTGATTTCAATTTATTGAATAATAGTCATGTGAGAGTATATGCTCTTTTAATATGAAATAACATTGTATCATAACATTATAGAAATCTCAGGTGTGCAAAAGTAAACATCAATTTTTTTCACTACAAGAGTTCAATTTAGTCCTCCACAATATAATGCATCCCATTTATCTAACCAAGGCCCTTCCCTTCAGGTGACCA
>NW_004567146.1:3541790-3548354 GCF_000260355.1 Condylura cristata | reverse complement strand
TGTTGTTCAATCCCCTTTTCAGAATTTTATTGATTATTAGTTTGATTTTAACATTTAAACAACTCAGATCTAAGTCATGCATACAGATTGTTGCCTAAAGTTTCCACATGAGAGCTCTGTTGCCTCCTTTCTTAGGTAGCAATATTTTTTATTTTCTTTACTCCAGGGGCCATTGCACTGCACTGTTCTCATAGGCTCTGCCTTGGTCATCCCTCTTTGCTTACCCTCCTGTAAAAATACCTTATAGCACAAAATATTTTATTATTGTCCGTATTTCAAAGTTTTACAATGTGCAGAAACTTTGTGACTAAACTTCCTCTATAAAGTCATGGCAACATCATTATAGATGCAAAAATTTGAAGCAATAAATCCCCTACATTGGAGCTTTCTGTCATAACACATTAGTAGAAATTTTGATAACAATATAAAGCTAACAGTAAAATGATACTTGAAACAATTATTTAAGAACATCTAACAGGCTCATTTTTTAAAGCAAAATAAAAAGTGCACTATAGAAATGAATTCCTTCTCATTATTCTTTGAAAGATAATTACTGTAAAATTTTAGATAATAATGCTAGAGTTCATTTCATTCAATAGAAATTCTGACAATCTCTGTAAGGAAAATATGTTACCTTATTAATAGTCAGAAAAATGAAAAATAACAGCAGGACAAAATTTTCATATAACTAATAAACATGTAAAACAATGTAAAGATCTGATTGACTGAAAGGCACTCATGTTATTACAGATTTATTTTGAAAGAACTATGATCCTATTCATTAAAGTTAAAGGGTCACTTTTACTTTTTGTAATTTATCCCATGGAAATAAAATTATAATATGCAAAAGTACATGTTGATAAACATGGATTTTACCACCGTTGAGGTGTCAAAAGTGGAGTTGGGGGAAAGTGCATGCTGCTCTACAGTGGAATAGTTGAGCACAGCTTGCTATATTTATATTTTGAGATGTCACACAACTGTTATAAAAAAAAAAAGTCAGAACTCTGTGCACTAACCTAGCAGTGTATCACAATATAATGCTTACTGCAGAAAAACTAGTTGCAAAATAATACAAGTAGAAAATTTTTCCCTTTCTTGTACTTCCACAGTCATATGAAGATTATAGCGCAAGTATTTCACATTGATTGGTTGGCACTTGAAGTGTGAGTAAGACAAACGGGGAAAAAGAGAAAGAGTTAGACGAAAAACAGAAGTAGAATGAAAAAGTGTTAGTTCTCAGTTTCTTAAAACTGTATGTTGGAATCTGTGAACAAGCTTAGACACAAGCCATGACTTTGGCATGGGACAAACCAATAATTTAAATCAAGCAATAAGATCTGGAATCAGATCTGTGTTGAAAATGACTGTGGAAGCAGAAAGATAAGGCAAAGTTTAATCCAACCAGGACCTCCAGGAAGGACTTAGAAGAGCGTGATTTGAAGCTTTAAGGAGATAATGTAAATAATCAATTGAATGTTTTTTTTTTTCTAATGGCATAGGTGGTGATTACAAATAACCTTAGGGAAGATTTCTTTTTGTGGGGGTAAAAATTCAGTTGTGTGTCCCCTATTAGCACAAGTAGGTACTTTACTCTAGGCAGGGATAAAACTGGACATTTTACTCCTGTTTTTGTGGCTTTCTGCAGTGAGACAGCTACATAATCCGTTGCGCCCAAAGAATCTGAAGGAATCACATAACATTTATTCCTGAGGTTCGAAGTTAGGAATTGTTCTGTTGGGATGACTGCACAAGGTTCACTGACTTGAAAGGAAAGCCAGAGAGTCAAAGAGAATTTACATTGAAAGGGGGTAGTGTGGCATGGTAGCCTAATTTGCCCCAAGAATGAAAATGTTCTTTTTGAAACCGAGTAACAGACCAGTTCTTTTTCCTTTTAGTGAACTTTGTAATATATGATTTAACAGGTGAGTGGAAAGAAAACATCTAGAACATTGGATCCCAGGCATGAAACATTGTTTTGAAATCTTTAGAGATCTGTGTTTTACATTATTTTTCATATTACTCACTCCTCTGAGTAATTATGCTATATCTCAAAATTAATAATTAAGAATATAAGACCTTAAAAGATTGAGTATTTTGATTAAAAGTTGTGAGAAAAGTACTTAGCATATCATTTAACATTGGGTGTCACAATAAAAGTTACTTGACATTAATAGTCCTATTATTAACTTCCACACCTTTATACGGCTTGGACTTACAGTCTAGGAATTCATGACACCAAAGTTCAATGTTATATAACCGTAGATTTCAAGCTTACCTTCATCAGAGTCTTGCATAGGCATCATAAGCTTTAAATATAATTATTTTGGATAATACAATTATGATAGGCAAGTACCTACTAGAAAAGAAAGTGTTAGATAATTTAAAAGCTTCACTATTACCACAAGGGAACACTTAGTAATTTACTAATCTGTTTTATATAGCTACTATTTGAGTAGAAGTGTCTGTTGCCCTTAGTGAAAATCCTTGAATGACCTATTTTATCAGTGAGTTTTCTTGGTATGAAACTGATTCTGCCCTATGATTCTCACCCCCTTCCTCACAGCAGGTTATAGTCTACTCCACAGCATAGTGCCTCAGTCTTCACTATGCCCATTAGTTGCAGCAAAAAAAAAAAAAAAAAGAGACTTTTTATATTGAGTTGAACCTTATGGTTGACCAGGGTTGACCAGATTATTATTGGACAACCATTTGAAACCATCCATGCCTGGCGAGCAAATTTCTATATTAGATGCTTAGAATTTTTCACCATTATCTCATAGGACTTTTATATCCAGCATGGAGTTGAATATTTCATAGATTTGCATCTCATGTGCAATACTCTGGGCTTCGAGGAAGAGCGCTATAAAGTTTGGATGTTGCCTTTCATTTTCCTCATACTCTTTTCTCCAGAACTATAGACTCCCCTATTCTAGTCTCCTGTGTTTTGCCACAGCAGAAATATTTTGTAAACCTTTTCTTGTTTAAAAAATGGTTTTGGGTTCAAGGACTAGATTGGATGCTCTGGTCTTCTCTGTATTTAAGTTCCTGCTCTCCGTGTTTACTTTAGTATCTCTGATACATTCTTACTTTTCATGACTGATAACATATTCTACTTGTTGTTTGTATAACTGCTTTTTGAGATTCAAAGTTTATGGGTATTTGTCTTTTTGTCACTTTTGTTTCCATGTGCTATATAGAATATAGGTTGCCTTGCTTTAAAAATTGTTTCTGAAATTTTTACTCAAGTTGCAGTTATAATTTTCATGCATCAGTCTCATTATTTTGCATGTCTTCTCTGATAGTCCATAAAGAAAAGTATAGGTTCATACAAAATGAGAAAATATTTGAAATACATTAAATGTAGATTTAGATCTATCTTCTAGTAGAGATTTTCAACTCCTACATATGATTAGCTTAGAGAGCCTTATTTTGACAATGTATCATCCAATAAATCTCTTTTACCTGTTATGAAATGTTTTAGCAACAGAAACACAAAAAGATAATAGAACAGCAAAAAAGTGATGTACTTTAGATGAGATGTAATTTATAAATTACATCAACATTATTATAAAATGTGTCTTTTGCTCACCAGTTCAGATACAGCTACAGTGAGTTCAGATGGCAAAATATCTAAGTGACCAGGAGCCTTCTGTATTCATAGTTCCATAAGAGGGATTAGGTCATCAAGTACATGGGGACTTCCTAATATAGTTTCTGTTAGTACGAGGTAGTATCCAACAAGTGCTACAAAGTTTTGGAAATATCATAAGTGATTCTAAAGGGAATTCTATCTTTTGAGGGAACAATGCTTCATAAATAATTGTTTTGTGGAGATACAGTCTTTTAGATAGTGTGAACATGACAGATGAAATTAGATCCCCTAGAGAGATGGAGAGGAGTTGAAGCTAATGGTTTGCTCTCTTCTCTCCTCTTCAGCTAGGTTTAGGCTTTTAAAAAATTTTTGTCTGTAAAATTAATTAGATTAAACAAACTTTGTTGGTACCGATTCCAGAACATGAATAGTCATTTGCAGCTTTATTGCTTATATGACTCATTTTCAAATAAAATTCTTACAAGAATTTTACTTACAACTAATGGATGGCATGAGAGTTAAAGAATGATTTATAAGTATTGAGGGTTAAATATAATAAAGAGAAAGAGGCAATGAAATACAGCTTGTAATTCCATGATTGGCTCTGAACTATTTTTCTTCATTTCTAAAGAATATTTTTTAATTGACAGAACTAATGTCTTTACCTTATTTTCAAAGTTCATAAATAAAATCATGTGTATATATAACATGTGTTTATGATATTATTATAATCTCAGTGCTGTCAAGTTGTCACTAGCCACTAAGCATTAGTTCAATCCATGAGTTTGATCCCTGGCCAGAATGCTGACCCACATGGCAGAGCAAACATCTCCTGTCTTGCCCACTGCTCTTCTTAGCAGTATATTTCAGTCATTCTACCAGTTCTGCTTCCTGTTCTGTCTCTGTTGAATCCTTTCATTCCCATCCTCGCACCTCTGGCCTACACACAGTTCTTCTATGCATACATAAATACAAATAAATCTTTTTATTAAAAGGCTGAGCGGTTGAGTCAGTGTCCTCAATGATATTTTTTCCTATTTTAACCCAAACCTCCTGGGTTAAAATTGAAAGCCTTTTGGTATACCCATTGTGCCTGCTATACAAATGATCATTTCAAGTGTAACTATTCATTTATTTTTTTGTCAACTGCCCCTAACCAAATTATTCCTTGAGGCATGATGTCTCATTTTTCTTATTCCCAATAGATTATTATACAATCTCTTCCATATAATAATTTCTCATGATAAACTCATTTTAAATAAGTAATGGTTTAATTTTTAAATGAAAATTTAAAGATTGAAAGGAATCAATTATGTCTTAACTGTTTTCAATTTGCTGTGGCAGTGAAATGGCCAATGTATTTCAGAGAATAATATTATAAGATAGAGTCAATGAGAAAAGAAAGTTGCTTATATCAAAATTTCCATGATACCTAGCATGGTTGCAGATTCCCCATGAAACACACAATTTATACATTGACAACCTGATTGACTTTTTTTTTTTTTATTTACTGGTAACTGAACAATTAAACCTATTATCCAAATATGCATGATTATCAAAGCTGTTTCTTTTGCACATAGCAAGAGCATTCCAGTGTTTATGGTACCAAAACAAATAATGATTCTCGAAACCAGCCAAGAAAAAAAAAATACATCACATATACAGAACCCTCAATACGATAATTGACATTTCCTCAGTGATGGAGGATAGAATCTGGGGAATGACAAAATTCTGGAGAAAACAGATATTCTCAAAATAATATTTGTTTTTCTACTTGTCTTAGGCTATCTGAAGCACTGATGCTAAACACCTCAATTTGTTTTCACCTACTTTAGAGCTCACAAATAAATAATCCACAACATATGGACAAAATCATCGATATGAGATATACAATGGAGCACAGATGTATTTGGGAGAGAAATTTGGAAGTAGAGTTTTTTTTAAAATGTTGTTACAAGCAACTGAGTATATTAGGGAATTAGACATTTGGATGATCGGAGCAGGAAATACATTCGGGAAAAAAAAAAAAAGACGCAAGGAGACTTTAAATTTTTACCCCTGACTACTGATCTCTAAATAAGTGAAAGCTAAGGCAAAGCTATAAGAAATATGTCAAGGAACAGTGGGTGAGACAGGAAAGGTCTGCTGGACCTGTGGGTCGGCTCCCTGGCCCAGGATGGAATTTCAGCCAACCGCTAATAGCACTGAGACTTAACCATTAGGCAACCATGGAGGTCACCAACACTCCCTGATTTTTTTTTTAACAAGGGTCATGCTTACAATGGATTTTCCATGTTAATTTTTTATTTTTACACAGATAATTGGTTCATTTTATAGTTGATATACCATAGTTTGTTATCTTTTTAAAGGAACTTATATTAAAAATGTTATGCACCAGTGTGGTACATTACAAGTGTTTTATATAACTTGCTTGATACCTCCAAATTAACTTACTTAAATGTATATATTTATAGACAGTCATTGTATATCTATGTATAATTTGATTTGATTTTGATTACAATATTTTAGAAACTGTCCATTTTTGCTCCCTGATTAGGTAACAGTGGCAATACTTATATAGATTTTTTATCTTAATATTTTCTATTTAACATTTAAATATTCATTATCTTGATGAGTTTATGTTGAAAGGCAGAGATTTGAATTGCCTAAGTTTTACTTATTATTCTAGCACCATTGGTTGAATAAGTCACTGTGTCCACACTAATATGAAATATCTTCAGTAGTCTTCTAAGTGGGCATTCTTAGTTTACTCAAGATCTTTCATTCCACTGAGAATTTTGTTACTTTAAGAAAAATATCAAACTTCTGCTTATATATTCAGTACTTGTCTATTGCTTTTAGATCAAAAGCAAAGTTCATCGTGGGTGCAAGATTCCATCTTATATGGCCTATTAATTTCCTCTTATATGGCCTATTAAGTCCATCTTATATGGCCTATTAATTTCCTC
>NW_004567146.1:3506282-3541690 GCF_000260355.1 Condylura cristata | reverse complement strand
TCCATCTTATATGGCCTATTAATTTCCTCTTATATGGCCTATTAAGTCCATCTTATATGGCCTATTAATTTCCTCATGCTTGTCTCATGGCATGTCCAAGTCTGGGCTGTTCCACTCTCTGTTCGCTAATACCTCTAATTAGCAGTGTGTGAACAAGCACCATTGTAACTTTGTTTTCACAGTACTCTGTTCTTTTCCTTTACACCAGTCCTGTGAACTGTATATCATTTAAAGTTATGTAATGTCAAACTCCATCACTATCCTATAATCTTCCTCAAAGCAATATGAGTGTTGTCTCAAAAGCTGACATAGTACCTGTCAAGTAGTAGAAACACCTAAGGAATATTGGTTATGCTCACTAGTGATAATAGTTGAATGGCGATATTAATGGATAACATTTTCAAAACATCTTATAGCTGAAGGTGATTTTTTTAAAAAAAAAATATGAAGGTGATCAGAGCTTTATTTGCTTTTACAAATGAATTTCTGAAAAACTTTAGTAATTATTTTCCTTTTGGTCTTTTAGGTATCATCAAACAAAGCTAATATATGAAGTTAACTACCCTGAAGTGTTTCAGTTGGTATTGGTTGGACTTTCTGACACTAGAGCAGTATAGCAATTCCTCCTTGCCTTCTCTGCAGTGTTTTATGTAGCAACTTTCCTAGGAAACCTCCTTGCTGTGCTTACTGTGACATTTGATCCTCATTTACATTCCCCCATGTACTTCCTTTTAGCCAATCTCTCTTTTATTGAATTCTGTCTCTCTACCTTAATAGTCCCTAAGATGATTTTTGACCTGTCTTCTGGGCAGAGAACCATATCCTTCCAGGGGTTTATCACCCAGATATTCATCCTTCATGTTCTGGGTGGGTCTGAGATGGTGCTGCTCATCGCCATGGCCTTGGACAGATATGTGGCGATATGTAAACCCCTGCATTACCTGACCATCATGAGCCCATGCATGTGCATTTTGCTAGTGTCTGCTGCTTGTACTATAGGCCTCACACACTCTGTGGTCCAGTTGGTGTTTGTTGTCCATTTGCCTTTCTGTGGTCCTAATGAAATAGCTTCTACTGTGATTTTCCTTGGTTTATCAAATTTGCCTGCTTGAACACCCACAAAATAGAATTTATGATGACTGCCAACAGCAGGCCCGTTTCCATGGGAACCTTCTTCTTATTGATTATTTCCTACTTCTTCTACTTTCATCCTACTTACAGTATAGAAACCCTTTGCAGATAGTTTCTCCCACACAATAAAGTGTCTTTTTTTTTTTATTTTAATGGTAGTTTCATTGCAGAAGCTTTCTAGTTTGATGTACTCCCATTATTTACTTTTGGTTTTGTTTCCCTTGTGGTAGAAGTGCACAAATATATCACTGATGTCAATGTCATGCTTTGCCCATCTTTTCTTGTATGTGTTTTATGGTTTCAGATCTTGCAGCTATGTTTTAAATCATTTGGAGTTAATTTTCATATATCCTGTGAGTTACTGGTCTCATTTCATTCTTTAGCATGAGGTGTTCCTGTTTCAACACCATTTGTTAAAGAGAGTTTTCTTTCTCCAATGCATACTTACCTCCATTGTCTTAAATTATCCAAATTAAGTACAGATTTTATTTCTACATTTTCAATCATATTCTATTGGTCTGTGTGTTTATTTTAGTTCCAACTTCACAATCTTGATCTCTAAGGCCTTTATTATAGTTTCATGTCTAGGAATGTGATTCCTCAATTCCTCTTTCTTGTCAGGATTACTTTGGCTACTCAGGTCATTCATGGTTCCATATAAATTTCAGTAATGTTTGTTCTATTTCTTTGAAGAATACCATTGAAATTTGATACATATAAGGACTCTGTATATTGTAAAATGTTAAATTAACATTTTAAAAATGTGAATTCTTCCATGAACAAGGATTATCTTTCTTTATTCTAGAAGAGCTAAATAGACATTGTTCTAAGGAAGACATACAGATGGCCAACAGGCACATGAACAAAATGCTCATCATCACTTATCATCAAGGAAATGCAAACCAAAACCAAACCACAATCACATACCACATCAGTTTAGTCTTGTATTACAATGTGCAGTGCTCTCCCAGACTCACAGTTCCTTTGGCAGGCTCTCTGAAAAGCAGTGTTTTGCTCCTGTTCTTGGCGGGGACAACAAATGTGGTTGGTGTGTTTTTGTGGAGTGTTCTTGAAGCTTCATACTGGGTTTCAGATGTGCCTTTTACTTTAGCATCTTTAATTGCTTTTAAAAACTTATTTTAATTAATTGTAGTAAATTTAGCTCAGGATCTTGCATATGCTATACTGACAGATAAACAACTTTATCTGTGTATCAACTGGATGATAATTCCATCCATTGCTAGGTACCTATTTACCTTAAAGTGGTTAGAATTCCTTAATGTAAGTCATGGTATAATAGAAACCCGGGATTTTTAAATTGTGTAGGTATAAGGTTGAATGTAATTTATTATAACAAATATTTTGAATTTGCTATCTATTCTGATATTTCCTTTAACTTTTCCATGTAGGCTGTGCTCATCTGATTTAATTATAGAATTCTAATTCTATAATTAAGTTATGAAATATTGGTGCATGTAAGCATATGTTTATATACTCTAATATTTTTGAAAGATAATAACTCATAATAGAGGTGAATGTGTTGTAGGTCTTGCTGAATAATAGTTCATAAAATAGCTTGGTTCATTCAGTAGATATATATGAATTCTGGATGATATATGTATGCTAGCTACTAGAGATAAAGTTAACATTAATGTATAATTAGTTATAATTTATGCAAATGATGAAAATTGAAGCATGCTATAAAAGAATAAAATTAAGAAATCTAAACTGGACAAGGACATTGGAAATACATTCCAAAACATAATATTTCAAGTGTGGGTTTATAAAATTAGAATACACTGTCCCGGGGCCCTCCCTGGTGGCGCAGCGGGTTAAAGCACTGCACTAAGAAACTAAAGCCACTTCAGCATGAGTTCGATTCCCGCCTGCCCCGGAGGCGACCACATGGCGAGGCAGACCTCTCCTGACCCGCCCGCTGCTCCCCTCAGCAGTGTACTTCCTCAGTCTGCCTGTTCTGCTCCCGCTCTGTCTCTGGTGAATCCTCTCACCCTCCGCATCTCTGGCCTGTACCCCAGTTCTGTATGAATAAATAAATAAATCTTTAAAAAAAAAAAAAAAAGAATACACTGTCCCCCTTCTCAATACTCACAAACAAGTAGGATTTAGCTTTTAACCACAGTAAAGATGACAAGCCTACCATAGTCAAATATAGCTTTAGTTTTATGTAAAGCATTGTAAAGGAAAAGATACATGGTGTATTACATAAAATCAAGACTTTTATTTTACTGTGCAAATGTCTGATCTCTCTTGGAGCATTTGATTTCAAGGCTGTTTATAGTTCTTAACTTTTTAAAAAAGATTTATTTATTTATGCATACAGAACTGCTGTACAGGCCAGAGGTACAGAGGTGTTGAGCAGATTCACCAGAGTCAGAGTGGGGACCAGAACAGGCAGACAAAGTACACTGCTGAGGGGAGCAGCAAGAAAGACAGGAGAGATCTGCTGCACCATGTGGGTCACCTTGCTGGCCAGGGATCGAACTCATGCTGAAGCGGCTGCAGCTGTTTTCCTGGAGCTGAAGTCCAACCCATTGTGTCACCAGAGAGGGCCTATAGTTCTTAACTTTTATTGAGACATTATACTTCTACTGCAACCACCCTTCCCTTGCTTTTATTCATAATACTATAGAATCTAAATTATTTCTGCTTATTTTTCTAATTTTTATTCAAGAGGATACAATCATATTTTCCATTGTTGCTAACATTATTTCATTTTTTTTGTAATAACTCAGTTAAAGATTGTGTAAGTTTTGTGTGTCATTAACAATCCATATCTATTAAATCATCTTTAATAATATTCACCACCTGTTTTTCATGCTTATTTCCTCACTAATAGATAGAGAAACTCTGTGAAAAACCATTTAATGATTTATGTCTATTTGGTAGCAGATCACAGTGATAGTATGATTATAAAATATTTTACTAAATTTTTATGCACAGTTTATGACTCTAACATCAGAAGAGCAAAGCCATGTGTTGTCTGTCATCTTTTAAATTCTGTTAGTATTTATACTATCAATGTTAGTTAGAATTCTGAAAGTTTTGCTTGGAGCTAACATTCCGGAGCCACAATTTTCTCATGGCCCCTTGCATTTTCTGATTTCTCAGGGTGTAAATAATAGGATTCAGTAAGGGTGTGATAACAGTGTAAAATACACAAAGTATTTTGTTGCTAGAAAAAGTATTGAATGGCCAGGCATAGATAAAGATACAAGGTCCAAAGAAGAGAGTGACTACAGTGATATGGGCAGACAATGTGGACAGAGCCTTTTTGAGCCCTCCAGATGACCTTCGTCGCACGGTGACCAGGATGACAGTGTAGGAGATAAGCAAGAGGATGAAACTGATAAATGAGAGCAGCCCACTGTCAGCAATGACAAATAATTCCAGGGTATATGTTTCAATACAAGCAAGCTTGATCACCAGGGGAAGGTCACAAAATATGTTGTCTATGACATTGTTGTCACAGAAAGGTAAATTTATTGTTAAAACCATCTGACTCATGGTGTGTATAAAACCAATTATCCATGAAATGATCACAAATCCATTCAGCAAACTCTTGCTCATAATCGACCTGTAGTGCAAGGGCTTACATATGGCTACATATCTGTCAAACGCCATGGCTACCAAAATAGGCATCTCTGCACCCCCAAAGAGGTGCATAAAGAACATCTGGGCCATGCAGCCCCACAGGGAGATGGTCTTGTGGACAGCGAGCAAATCTGTGATCATCTTGGGAGTGGTTACAGTGGAGAGACACATGTCGAAGAAAGAGAGGTTTCCAAGGAGGAAGTACATGGGAGAATGTAGGGTGGAACTAAATGTCACTGTGACCATAATGAGAATGTTTCCAAATAGAGTAGCAGCGTAGATCAAAGAGAATGTCACAAAGAAGAAAATCTGAAGTTCCCATCCTGCAGAAAATCCTAGTAAAATAAATTCAGTCACTACAGATCCGTTTGTTAGATCCATGTACCCAACTCAGTAAGGTTCCAGAAGTTCTTTGTTTACAAAGAGAATTAAAAAAGCCATAATTAGCACCAATATTTTTCTATTTCATTTTATTAAATAATAATATGTGAGCATATACTCTTTAAAATTGAAATAGCTGTGTATTATAATATTATCAGAGTTTCAGGTTTGCATAAGTAAAAATCAACATTATGTTCGCCACAACAGTTCAATTCAGTCTTCCACCATACAGTGCATCCCACTTCTTGCCCTTCCCTTCTGGTAACCATTAGTTAGTCTTAGAATCTAAAACTTTATTTTTATTTTATTCAGTTCATCAGCTTGTTTGTTTTCATTGCACACCACAATGAGGGAAATCAAATAGTGTTTGTCTTCTCACCTGACTTATATCAGTTCATCACTGCTTATACTGGGGCTTGTTATTGAGGGACCCATTACTACCCTTATGGAGCTATTGTTCAATCCCCTTTTCAGAACTTTATTGCTTATTAGCTCATTTGATTTTCACTTTTAATAAATTCAGATATAAATTATGCATACAAATTGTTGTTTACAGCCCTTTTGCCTCCTTTTTTAGGTAGCAACATTTTTTATTTTCTTTACTTAGGGGCCCATTGCACTGCACTGTTGTCATAGACTCATGCCCTGGTCATCCCTCTGAGCTTGCTCTTCTCTCAAAGTACCTTACAGTTCAAAATATTTTATCATTTTCTATATTTCAAAGCTTTATGATGTGTAGAAGCTTTGTGACTAATCTTTCTCTTCTCAGAACTTATCATAAAGTAATGATTAAGTATGTGCCATAAAATCATTATGGTAACATTATTATATATGCAAAAATTGAAGCAATAAATACCCTACATCGGAGCTTTCTTCTCTAATTGTGTGTGTGTGTGTATATATATATATATATATAAGTTATAATAATCTCTGTGGACTTCCAACCACCACCATGTGCCATCACCATAGTCCCATGTGCTCCACCTACCCATCTTTTGATCCTGTTCCCCTCTCATTCCCTATAAAATGTCTCTGGTTTATAGTTGTTAGTTGAAGTTTGTTTTTACTCTATTATATATATATATGTTTTTTTTTTTCCTGATCCCTTACACTCCTGCTATGAGTAAAACCATCTGGTATTTTTGTTTTCTTTCTGATTTATTTCACTAAGCATTTTCTTTTTCAGCTCCATCCATGTTGCCACAAATGGCATGTGTTTATCTTTTTTGATTACTGTGTAATTCCATTGTGTACATGTACCACATCTTCTTGATCTAGTCATCTATTTTTGGGCATATTGGTTGATTCTACATCTTTCCTATTGTAAATGGAGCAGCAACAAATATAGGGGTGTCAGTGTCCCACATTGGAGTTTTCTATCTGGAACACATTATTGGAAATTTGGACTGCAGTATTATGCTAACAATGAAAGGATGCTTGAAACAACTATTTAAGAACATGCAACAGGATCACTTTTTTAAAAGTAAAAAGTGCACTGGAAAAAAAATCCTCCTAATTATTCTTTTTAAAGATAACTACTATCAAATTTTAGGTGATCATATTAAGATTAATTCCATTCAATAGTAATTCTGATAATAGATCTGTAAGGGAAATGTGTCACATTATTTATAGCAGAAAAATACAAAAAAAAATAGCAACACAACATCAGTTATCATGTGACTGATAAACATTAAAAACAGGGTAACAGAACTGATGAGACTGACTGAACAGAATTCATGTTATTACAAATTTACTTTGAAAGAAATGTGATCCTATTCATTAAAGTGAAAAGGTCACTTTTATTTTTTGTAATGTATCGTATGGAAATAAAGTTATAGCATATAAAAATACATGTTAATAAACACGTATTTTACCGCCGTTGAGATGTCAAAAGTGGAGTTGGGGAAAGTGCATGCTCCTCTATGGGGAACAGTTGAGTAAAGCTAGTACATTTATATTTTGGGACATCACACAACTATTATAAAGAATAAGTCAGAACTCCATGACCTAGCAGTGTATCCTACTATAATGCCAAATGAGGGGAAAAAACTAGTAGCAGAAAAATGTAAGTAAAAAAAAATGAACACTTTCTTATAAATGTATGGTCATATGATGATTATACCTCAAGCATTTAATACTGAGAGGGAGCATTGGGAGAGCGGGTAAGAGAAAGGGAAAAAAAAAAAGAAAATTAGATGAAAAACAGAGATAGAATGAAAAGTGTTGGTTTTCTGTTTCTTAAAATTTTATGTTGGAATCCATGAACAAATCAAGATATAAGGGAAATGACTTTTAGTATGGGACAAACCAAAAACTTAAATCAAACAATAAGATCTGTGTTGAATTGACTGTGGAAGCAGACAGGTGAGACAGTGTTTAATCCAATGGGTGATTTCCGACAAGGACTCAGAAAAGAGCTGTGACTTGAAGCTTTAAGGAGATAATGTAAATAATCAATTGAATGTTTTTTTTTCTAATGGCATAGGTGGTGATTACAAATAACCTTAGGGAAGATTTCTTTTTGTGGGGGTAAAAATTCAGTTGTGTGTCCCCTATTAGCACAAGTAGGTACTTTACTCTAGGCAGGGATAAAACTGGACATTTTACTCCTGTTTTTGTGGCTTTCTGCAGTGAGACAGCTACATAATCCGTTGCGCCCAAAGAATCTGAAGGAATCACATAACATTTATTCCTGAGGTTCGAAGTTAGGAATTGTTCTGTTGGGATGACTGCACAAGGTTCACTGACTTGAAAGGAAAGCCAGAGAGTCAAAGAGAACTCACATTGAAAGGGGGTAGTGTGGCATGGTAGCCTAATTTGCCCCAAGAATGAAAATGTTCTCTTTGAAACTGAGTAACAGACCAGTTCCTTGAATCTTTTTCCTTTAGGGAACTTTATAATATTATGAGTTAGCAGGTGAGTGGAAAGAAAACACCTAGAACATTGGGTTCCAGGCACTGGACACTGTTAAAATCTTTAAAGATCTGTGTTTCACATTATTTTTTATATAACTCACTCTTATGAGTAATTATGCTATATCTCAAAATTAATAATTAAGAATATAAGACCTTAAAAGATTGAGTATTTTGATTAAAAGTTGTGAAAAAAACACTTAGGATGTCATTTAACATTGGGTGTCACAATGAAAGTTACTTGACATTAATAGTCCTATTATTAACTTCCACACCTTTATACAGCTTGGACTTACAGTCTAGGAATTCATGACACCAAATTTCAATGTTATGTAATGGAAGATTTCAAGCTTTCCTTCAGCAGAGTCTTGCATACTATCACAAGCTTTAAATATTATTATTTTGGATAATACATTTAGAATTAATAGGCTACCTACTAAATAAAGAAAATGTTAGATAATTTAAAACTTTCACTATGACCACAATAGTACACTTAGTAATTTACTTATCTGTATTATATAGCTACTATTTGAATAGAAGTGTCTGTTGGCTTGAGTGAAAAATCCTTTCATAGCCTATTTTATCAGTGAGTTTTCTTGGTATGAAACTGATTCTGCCCTATGATTCTCACCCCCTTCCTCACAGCAGGTTATAGTCTACTCCACAGCATAGTGCCTCAGTCTTCACTATGCTCATTAGTTGCAGCAAAAAAATGAGACTTTTAACATTAAGTTGAACCTTATGGTTGACCAAATTATCATCAGACAACCACTTGTAACCATCCGTACCTAGTGAACAACTTCCTATAATAGATGCTTTAAATTTTTTCTCCGTTATCTCATCGGACTTGCATATTCAGCATGGAGTTGAATATTTCATAGATTTGCATCTCATGTGCATTACTTTGGACTTCCAAGGAAGAGCACTATAACATGTGGATGTTGCCTTTCATTTTCCTCATACTCTTCTCCAGAACTATAGACTCCCTACTCTGGTCTCCTGTGTTTTGCCACAGCAGAAATATTTTGTAAATCGTTTCTTGTTTAAAAAATGATTTTGGGTTGGTTCAAAGACTAGATCAGATGCTTTGGTCTTCTCTGAATTTAAGTTGCTGATCTCCACATTTACGTTAGTATCTCTGACACATTCTTCCAACCTGAGACTACTTTTTCATGACTGATAACAAATTCTATTGATTGTTAATTGTGTCTCAAGATTCAAAGTTTATAGGTATTTGTCTTTATGTCACTTTCATTTCCATTTGCTATACAGAATATAGGTTGCTTTAAAATCTTGTTTCTAAGAAATTTTATTTGATTTATGCAGGTTGATTTTTTGGGCATTAGTCTCATTTTGTATGCTTCTCTTAACATCAACAAAGAATATTAAAAGTTCATTAAAATGAGGAAATGCTTGAAACACATTAAAATTAAATGTAGATGTAACTACTAGAGGACTTTTTCAACTGCTTGTGTATGATAATCTTAAGTAGCCTTATTTTGACACTGTAGCATCAAAAAGGAATCCATTTCAGTGGTTACAAAATGTTTTAGCAATAGAATATAAAATCGATAACAAAACAGCAAAATAATGATGTCTATTTTAGATGAGATAAAATTGACAAATACATTGACATTATTACAAAACGTGTCTTTTGCTCACCAGTTCAGAAGCAGTTACAAAGTTCAGATGGCAAAATATTTAGGTGGCCAGGAGCCTTCTGTATTCATTGTTCCATGAGAGGATAGATCATGAAGTACACGTACTACAATCTGGAGACTTCCTAATATACTTTCTGATAGTATTAGGTAGTTTTCAATAAGTGCTACAAAGTACTGGAAATGTCATAAGTGTTTCTAAAGGGAATTCTTTCTGCTGAGGGAATAATGCTTCATAAATGTTTGTGGTGTTACAGTATTTTAGATAGTTTGAATATGACACATGAAATGATACCTGCTAGGGAAATGAGAAATTAATTGAATTTGATGGTTTACTTTCCTCTCTCTTCCCTTTAGCTAGGTTTAGACATTTATTTTTTTAATTTTGTTCGTAAAATTAATTAGGGCCCTCCCTGGTGACATAATGGGTTAAAGCATAGAACTACAAAGCTAACCTCAGCTGCCTCAGCATGATTTGATCCCTGGCCAAGGTCACCATGAGGTGACCCACATGGTGCAGCAGACCTCTCCTGTCTCACCTGCTATTCCCCTCAGCAGTGTATTTTGGTCATTCTGCCTGTTCTGCTCCCCACTGTGTCTCTGATGAATCCTTTTACACCCCTGCACCTCTGGTATGTACCCCAGTTCTTGTATGCATAAATATATCTTTTTTAAAAAGTAAAATTATATATATTATTTGAGACAATAGAATAATCTGGAGTGTTTCAATTGCCCAATAGGCGATATAAAGTTCTGTATCTCCTCAAGTCGTTAAAGCTCTCTACCCTCTCACCTTTACCCAAAATGTCCTTTTTACCAAAAAAATTAACAATTTTGACTTTCATTATTCATCATTAAGAGTTAAAAATGATGAATTAATGGATTTATGAAAAAGGCAAGGTCAAGTAATAAGAAATGATCTGCAATGTCAAAATCATTGCTCATGATTTCAAATCAATACCTGCCATAGATTTTAAACTCTAAGTCTAAAACAACTCTAAAATAAAAATAATCTTTTCAAATTTAAAAATAACTAAAAATACACAATGCATATTATAACCTTAATTTATAGGACTCTTACCCCTGGCTTGATAGTATTCTCCCAAATGATTTTACATTGAGCATAACTGGTCAGATAGGATATATCTAGAGAAAAAATAGAAATTGCTTTTGGCTATTAAAGAGTTGTCAAAACTAACTGTTAAATTTGTATAAAAAAAAAGAATTTAAAAATTAGTAGACTCCAAGGAAAATTAAGTTAATAACAAAACTGTCTGTTAAAGTCATTGAGTATCTCAGTTTTATGAGCTAGATCCTATTTTGTTTCGCTTTTATGCATGAAGAAATTAAAACATAAGGAATATGTAGCCTATGTTTCTACAATTAGCAAGTAAAAGTATTGAGATTTAAACTTAAGCTGACACAGAAACCACACACCTCTTTACAGTTTCGCCCTGTCTCTAACATGTTGCTCAAATCCTGGGAAACACATTTGTAAACACCCTCCTTTCCAAAATCCAGAAGGAATCTGAAACATAATAGACTGGAAAGCTGAGTCTATGGATAAATGATTTGAGGTTAATTCATTGTCCTTACTCACTCAAGACAAAGAACAGTGTTAAGGAACTCTTCAACTTTAAGGCTCACCTGCTTTCATGGCTGTGGTCTGGAAATTGGTACATACAGCAAATAAAATGAAATTTTTAATATTGCCTGATAAAAGTTAAACATGAAACAGTAAACAATATTTTTACCCATTGAAAGTCTAAATAGAGGTATTTTTGGTGGAATAGTACACCCTCAAATTCATGCCCAACTGAAACCTTGAATTAACTTCCCTTGGAACTAGGGTATTATATACATGCAGTTGTATAAAATATAGGGACCTAAATGACATCGAACTGGGTTGGATAGTTCCTAAAACCAAGAAAGTGCCCATGAGAGACAGAAGAATAGACACAGACGTGCAGCAAAAAAGACATATGAAGACACAGATAGGCAGAGATTGGAATTGTGCTCCTGAAAGCCAAGGCACATCGGGCTGCCAGAATCTGAAGGAGGTAAAGACTTCCCTGGAGACTTCAGAGGGACCACAGCTTTGCAGACATCATTATTTCAGAATTCTGCTTTGAAAGGATAGGATTTTGTTGCATTAATGTTTATGGTAATTGGTAATGGTTGCACTAGGAAACTAATACAACAAAATTGACTTTTGCTTTTAACTATTTATTTATTCATACAGAGCTGGGGTAGAGGCCAGAGTTGCCAGGGGTGAGAGTATTCAGCAGAGACAGAGTGAGGAGCAAAACAGGCAGAATGACAAAGTACACTGCTAAGGGGAGTAGCCAGCAGGCCAGGAGAGGTCTGCTGCACCATGTGTACACCTGGGTGGGGATCAAACTCGCACTGAGGCGGCTGCTGCTCGCTTGCAGTGCTGCGTCCTAACCCGTTGCACCACTGGGGAGGGCCAGAATTGACTTCTTATATAAGAAAAATTATAACCAAATTCAGCTTACACACCTATATTTAAAACAAATTACTATAGCAAAGATACAGAAACAATTTCAAGGCCCCAGAACACATAAGTAAATTAAGAAGATATGATACTTATACAAAATGGAATACTACAGCAGTCAAAAAAAGAAACTAATGCCATTTACAACAATATGGATGAACATGGAAGAGAGTATGCTAAATGAAATAAATCAGAAGGAAAAAGGTAAATACTAGATGGTTCCAGTTATATATGGAATATAGAACTAATCAAAGAATAAGACAAAGACAAACTGTAAGACATAGCTTTGAAACTGCTTTCAAAGATCTGGGACACTCAGGAGAGAAGGGCAGGGAGGGAGAGGAGAAGAGTAGAATAGGGATAGAAAGAAAGGATAGTGGGGTGTAGGACAGTGGGCACTATGGGGATGGGAAGACTAGGGTGACCACTCCTGAGGGCCCTCCCTGGTGGCGCAGCAGGCTAACGCACAGCACCAAGAAGCTAAAGCCACTTCAGCATGAGTTTGATCCCGTGGCGGAGATGACCCACGTGGCACAGCAGACCCCTCCTTACCCGCCCACTGCTCCCCTCAGCAGTGTACTTTGTCAGTCAGCCTGTTTTTTTCCCCACTCTGTTTCTGGTGGATCCTCTCACCGCCCCTGCACATCTGGCCTGTACCCCAATTCTGTATGCATAAATAAATAAATATTTTTTAATTAAAATTAAAAATAAAATACTTTTTGTTCAAAAAATTACTAAAATGATAACTTAAATCCAAATATGCATCCTTAAATGAACATGAAAATAGAAAGTTGACTGATACACATGGCAGGAAAGTAGCAATCTAGGCTTCTTTGTGTAGTGATAGTAGGAGGATAAATCAATTTGGAGAGAAACACGGCACTACTAAACTAAATTAAATATCTGCGTACACACTGCCAACCAGTTTCTCTACTGATGGTTTCTCTCAGTGAAAGCCTCACACAGATATATAATGTAGTAAAGAAATTAACCAAGACTAAAATGCTGAAACTGTTTGAAATTAACCCAAATTAAAATTCATTCAATCTTAATGCCTTGAAATCTGACATAGAGTATGAACTAAATGTTTGCCAAACACATTAATTAATAAATCAATTTTCTCTGTGTGTGAAAACAGATGTATTTGTTTTAAGCAAAACCCATAAGAGTGCAATGGAAACCATAGTGTCAATGATATAAAATTAATTAAGTGCTGGTATTTGAGTGGATTTTTATTAGTCACAACAGAGAAAATTCTGCATAAAAGTCTTTTACTGTTTCATTCTTCTATCCATTTCATACTAACATGGTCTACACAATGTTAAATATTGAATACATTGTAATAAAAAATTGAGTAGGGCCTTCCTGGTGGCACAGGGGATAAAGTCTCAGCATTATCAAGCAGCCAACAGCCATGTGGCTTGAATTCAATCCCTGGCCAGGGAGCTGACCCACATGGCTCAGCAGACCTCTCCTGCCTCATTCACTGCTCCCCTCAGCAATGTGTTTTAGTAAACCCACCTGTTCTGCTCCCGCTTTGTCTCTAGTGAATCCTCTCAACTAACCCCCCCCCTCAAGTCAACAACAACCCAGTTCTTGTAGGCATAAATAAATAAAAATAAATCTAAAAAAAATAGTTGAGCAGTTGATTCTATGTTCCCAATGATATTTTTGCCTATTTTAACCCAGAAGTACTGGGTTAAAATGGAAAGCTTCCTTTTGGTGTACCAATTGTATCTGTTCTATAAATGATTATTTCAAGTGTAACTATTCATTTAATTTTTGTGAATTGCCCCTAATCAAATTATTCCTTGTGGCAATGATGTCTCATTTTTCTTATTCCCACTAGATTATTGCACAATCCATGGTATATAATAGGCTCTCAGGACAGATTCATTTTAAACAATTAATGACTTAGTTAATTTAAAAATGAAAATTTAAAGATTTAAAGGATCAATTATGTCTGAACCATTTTCAGTTTGCTGTGGCAGTGAAATGGTCAATGTATATCAGAGAATAATAAGATGGAGTTAATAAGAAAGAAAAAAGATAGTTGCCTATAGCAAAATTTCCACATGATACCTAGCATAGTTGTAGATTCCTCAAAAAACACCCCAATTTATACATTGATAGTCTGATTGACCTTTTTTTATTTTCTGGTACCTGTACAATTTTACCTATTATCCAAATATGCATGATTATCAAAGCTATTTTTTCAGCACATATCAACATATCCTATGTTTATGGTACCAAAACCAAATAATGATTATTGAAACCAGAAAAAAAAAAGGCATCATTTACACAATGATGATAACAACTGACATTTCCTCAACCATGGAGTACAGCTCATCTCTTACACCTTCCAATCATGCCTTTGAGGGAAATGTGATCTAGATAACAGGGCAGTTACTCAAAGTCTCACTCTAAAACATTATCTGTGCCATCTGGAAACACAGCCTCTAACTGCAGGCTATGGGATCTTCCTTCAGCCGTGCTCATCATAAGCGACATAGAAAAAGACATAATTAGCAAATTTACAGCTAACACAAATCTGACAGTTCCCAAACATATTTCAGAAATCTGGAATAGGGCCAATTAAGCAAATTCCATATTCATAGAAGAGTGAGAAAAGCATGTAGATCAATATTTATCATCATAACAGGGATATAGATTTGCATATTATTAGCATATTTATTGTGGTGTGCTTTTTATGTGTCATAATTATGAGAATATATATTTACTTTCATAATTGAAAAGAAGGAAAAAATTCTCAAATAAATCACATGATATAATTTTATAATACTTAAAATTAAAGGAATCACAGAGAACATTTTGTTCAGAATAATCATATCTTATTCTCCAATTAATGTTCACTTCAAGATACCGTTTCCTAAGGAGCAACAGAGTTGGGATTTCTTATACTTTAAGACTGCTTGGGAGGGGGCAAGGATCTCCATGAATTGATGGAAGGCAATAGATGCTTTGGTGGTGGGTGTGATATGGTCTAATACACAAGAAAAGGTGGGAGCTTTTGTTTTTGAATCATTGTGGACTGGGAGCTTATGTTTTTGAATCATTGTGGGCTTTATATTTAGTGTATTAGTCAAAGTCGGGAGGGATGGAAAGAAAGAGCATAGGAGAGTTGAGAGAGTGAGTGGAGTTTGATTATAGGAATGGCTCATGTGATTTTTATGACTGGGAGGGCCAAGATCTGCAGGGTAGCCAGCACACTTCAATCAGTTGTAAGAGCACTCATATCTTCAGATAAAGTCCGAAGCCAGTCTAGTGGAGAGTTGCTTCTTGTTTAGGAAGGCTGGTCTTTTCATTCTATTCGCGTGTTCATCTGAGGTCCTCTCACAGTATAGAGAGACATCTGCTTGACTTACACAGCTCATCAGTCCAAATGTTGCTTTAATCCCAAAACCCCTGCACATTGACATCAAATTAACCAACACACTTAGTAAATACGCCCCTCCCTTCAAATCAAGTATTTACCTCTGAGGGCTATCACAGCCGCTCTCAATTCTTGCCTTTACATGATGTGTCTGCACCTACAGATAGACTGCCTTTCAGAAACAAGTGATACTGATGATTGCAGCCCAGCAAGCATCATTGTTCTTTATCAATTGCTATCTGTGTATTTTAAATACAGAAACATATTTCTTTTACATAAAAAACAATTATCTAGTGTCAGGGAAGAACCTGAAACATTTTACTACACTGGGATGTTATCTTGGCAATAAAATTCTTATAATTTTGGTTATGTTTATACATCTTATATTGAATTGAATGTCAGTGTTTGATGAAGGGTTGTAAATGTGATAATTACTCATCAGCACATTCTAGGATATTTATAATTATATAAGCAAGGCATTGAATTTAAATATTTGGAAGTAAGTGGGATAATAATTATAAATGATGTGCAAAGTAACTCAGATTCCTAGAGATCTCATTATACGTAACAAGATGAATCTGAAGAAAGTAAATATTTTGACATAGGTCACCCTGGGGCTCCTTGTAGAAATTAGTTTTCTCCAAATGTTATTAAGTAATCAATGTCAGATAATATAATGTATAGGCTTGGCAGATTCTCAAAATATGTTTTAGAATGCAGCTTCTGAGTTTGACTCTTTAAAGGAAAAGTACACTTTGCACTTCATTAACTGGATCATAATATTTATTATGATCATAATTATATATTACCCTCCTTGAATTAAAGCATAGTTCTACTTATAATGTGATAGGTCTTTAAATTTTTTCATCCTTGTCACTTGGGAAAATGAACATGAGTCATTAAAACAAACTTCCAACCTAAGATGTTTTATTCCCCAGCCTCCATGTTACTTGGGCATAAATGATCCATCTTTAAGAGATTTTTTAATTTGAAAGAAGAGAGGATATAGGTATTTATATATGAACTCCAAGAAAAATCGAAATGTGATTTTTCTTAATCATTTTTAGGAAACAGGAGAAAAGAATGACTGAATCATCTTTGGAATAAAAATATGCATCTTTTCAAAAGTTGCAACCAAGTATGGTAGACTGGAATACCAAAGAATCTGCAGAGTAAGCACAGAGCAACTAATTCCAGGTTAGTAAAGAGCCTTTGATGTTTATTTTTTTAATGACTGTGCACCTGAAGATACAAGTCAAGACTTTTTTATTTTGTATATTAAATCATATTAACTTGTCAGTTAAAATTAAATTTTCATAATACTTATTAAAGGAGCATGTATAGGTATAAAAATCAACCTAATTTTTTCTGATTGTAAATTTAGTTTGTTAATCTTTAAAAAGTCTTTGCAAATCATAAAAAGTTCTCTGAAATTTGAACTGAATCTATTTCATTCCATTTCTTTGAACATCCATTTTTAAAAGAAATATATTGAAATGTAGTTTATATACCATAAAGTTTACTCATTTTTAAGTCTGCAATTCAATGGTTTTTAGTATATTCAGAGCATTGGGCACCTATCACCAATATCTAATTTTAGAACGTCTTTGATTCAATGGCAAAAGTTTTTTTATTTTCCTGAGTTTTCCACTTGATAATTTTATATTACAAAACACTAAAACGCCATTTCAAGTTAATGTGTGAAATTTTTCATGACCGTAAGGAGGGGACTATGCCAATAAAATTTCAACTCTTATGGTCTGCTTTATATGCACAAAGATTGGTGTTAGGATAATCTAAGTAAACTTGTGAAGAGTTCCTGAGCTGTGATTAAATCCATCGTGTCTGCAAAGCCATTTATCATCTGATTTATTATTCCAGTCTAAACGGAGTTGGCATGTATTACCAAAAAGTCAGTGCAATAAAATCTTTTCAATACAATTCATTTATAAAAGTTCAGGGGGGGAAAAATGGAGTTTTGAGCCCTTATTATCCTGACAAAAACCTGATGGAAGTGGGTGCCTTAAACACATTTAATAACCACTAATTCCTATATTTATGTTCTCTCACTCTCTGATGTTAATAGCATTAGAGTATTTCAGATCAAGAATATGTTATTCTAGTGCCTTTTAGAAATTTTGCAAAACTATCATTTTAATATATATTATTTAATTTTGAAAAGGTCAGCATAATAAAAGCAGATATGAAGAGCAGTTCTACATCTTTTATGGAATTTTTCATGAAGAATTTGGTTCAATGCCTTTAAAGACCTTTGTACAATATTTTCCTTAGTGAGGTAGCTGATACTCATGACAAAGGAATAATGGGTCCTATATCTTCCACCCTACTTCTGGAAGCTTAGAGCTACATTTTAATCAACTGTTGAACTTTTTGGTCACTTATATGTAATTTTTATATAAGCCCCATCCAAAGTTTACTGCATAGATTTTATGGTCTGGATTTTGTTGAAATATCTTCAAGAATATCTTTTATCTAAAACCAACCTAAATTCCTTTCAAAAGTAGTCAGCTTTATTGTAAACAATAAATATTATCATTGATTTTTTTTTTATCTCACACACAATTGACTAAAAAAGCAAAGAACTGTAATAAAAAATTGTGAGATTGGGGGAAATGTATTAACTTCCTTTTATATTGATTGGTTTCTATATTGAGTTGTGAGGTAAAAAGCTCTGTTGGTGTTCTATGTGGTCTGAATGAATACATGTGTGAGTGAGCAAATGAGTAACCAGGGAGAATGGTTCATGTCGCTTACCAGGAGGCATCCTGGAAGGAATTGAGGTTGTCAAGATCCAATCAACCATATGAAGACAGTTGTACCACTCAGTAAATTCACTAAAATGGGTGGATTTTATGATAGGTAGATTTCATTAATATATTGGGTTTATACTTTTGTTTCTTAAGTAATTTTAATAAAAGGAACATTGGTTGAATATACTTTGCATAATTCAAAACATAAGCTCCCACCTCTTCTGATGTAATAGACACATCACACCCACCACCAAAGCATCCATTTTCCTCCACCAATCTAAGGTGACCCTTGCCCCCTTCCTAAAGTGGGTTTAAAAAATGAAGAAACCCCAAGCAGTCTTAGAGTGAAAGAAATCCCAACTCTGTTGCACCTTAGCAACAGACTGAATTGAACATTAATTGGAGAATAATATAGGATTATTCTGAACAAGATCTTTATGATTCATTTAGTTATAAGTACTGCAACATATTATACCTTGTGACTTTTTTTACTTCAGAATATTTTCCTTCCTTTCAATTATGAAATAAATATATATTTTCATAATTATGACACATAAAAAGCACATCCGTTATAAAGAAATATGTTAATAATATACCAATCTGTATCCCTGTTATGATGGTAAATAATGATCTACATTCTTTTCTCACTTCTTGTGTGTATATGGAATTTGCTTAATTGGACCTATCTCCAGATTTTTCAAATATTTTTGTGAACTCTGTCAAATTTGTGTTCTGTAAATTTGCTAATTATGTCTAGATCACATTTTCCTAAAAGGCAGGATCTGAGGGTGTAAGAGATGCTGTTATGTGGTTTGCGTATCTCACCATGTCACTCCTCCAGAATTACTGTAGCTGTGTATACTTATACATCATCCCAAACATGTTTAAACCCAGAACATGTTTTTTTTAGCTTAAAAAATCTTACTCCTTTTAACTTTGCCATTAAAGAAGTGAAATTTACTATGCTTTTCTTTAAGACAGAAAAATGCTTGACTTAGCTATGTAGGTATAGTCCCCACCAAAATGTCTCTGCTAGAGTTTATTTTGTGTTTCTTTGAATAAATGGAGAGCAGAGAAATAAAGACTTAATAACATCTGTACAGTTGTCTTTGCATTTCATGATGACATTGCTTTTTAAATTAAGCCTTAATTTTAATTCTTAGTTCTGATTCTTAAAAGCAATTAACCAAGAGCAACAACACTAACACAGATGGAGAGAGAATAATACCACCCAGAAAATCTTCACATTCTTAATCTTTTTAAGGATTTGTGTTTCATAATTTTTATATGATTGGTTTTACATTTGCCCTGGGCAAAGGTTAGAAGAGGCTGGGGTTGTTCCTATAACTCTCACACATTCTAGAGTCTCAGGATGTCCAACTGCTCTTACGGAAACAGTGAAATTTGATAAGGGTAAGTACACTTGTTGGTATGAACATATAGTGCATTTTAGATTATCTCCTACAAGTGAAAAATTATGTTGAGATAACACTAGCTGATCACATTCTTATGGCTGGAAGTTGACAGACACTTTCACTTATATCTCTTTTCTTTATATAGATTCAGAATAAATCTGAAACCTGAGGTAATGGAACTGCAAAATTATTCCTTGGTGTCAGAATTTGTTTTGCAAGGACTCTGCACTTCCCGTCATCTCCAAAATGTTCTCTTTGTGTTCTTCTCTGGGATATATGTGACCATTGTGCTGGGTAATGTCATCATTGTGGTCACTGTCATTTTTAACCCCTCCTTGAACTCTTCCCCTATGTACTTTCTGCTGGGAAATTTATCTTTTCTGGACATATGGCTGGCCTCATTTGCCACTCCCAAGATGATCAGGGATTTTCTTAGTGATCGAAAGCTCATCTCATTTGGAGGATATATGGCTCAAATCTTCTTCTTGCACTTTGTTGGTGGGGCTGAGATGGTACTTCTGGTTTCCATGGCCTATGACAGATATGTGGCCATTTGCAAACCCTTGCATTATATGTCCATGATGAGCAGGCAGACTTGCATCGTGCTGGTGCTGGTATCGTGGACTATTGGATTTGTGCATTCCATCAGTCAGGTAGCCTTCACTGTGAATTTACCTTACTGTGGCCCCAATGAGGTAAATAGTTTCTTCTGTGATCTTCCTCTTGTGATCAAGCTTGCCTGCATGGACACCTACGTCTTGGGTATACTTATGATCTCAGACAGTGGGTTGCTCTCCATGAGCTGTTTTCTGCTCCTGCTCACCTCCTACACTACCATCCTCATCACTGTCCGTCAGCGGGCCTCTGGTGCAGTATCCAAAGCACTCTCTACTTGCTCTGCACATATCATGGTGGTCACACTGTTCTTTGGGCCTTGCATCTTCATTTATGTGTGGCCTTTTAGTCGGTTTTCTGTGGACAAGCTCCTCTCTGTGTTTTACACCATTTTCACTCCACTTTTGAACCCCCTCATCTACACATTGAGAAATAAGGAGATGAAAACAGCTATGAAGAAACTGTGGACCCGTCATAGAACTTTTCAGTGAATTCCATATGAAGCTCCATGTTCCTGTTTATCTGGAGCTTTAGTTTCATTATATGATTGTGCACAAAGATTTCATTTTATCATGTTTTGAAGTAATTTATATTGAGTTATACTCTATCATGGAAGTAGATGTTGATTTCAACAAATCATTTATGATGCTATGATGCAATACATATACACAAACCTGCATGTACATTTTGGAATGAATTCTGCAATTTGCAAAACTTATTTTCCTAAGTCGTTTATTTTACCTAAAAAAATTAATTGAACTTTCATTTCCTACTCATGCACAGCAGGAGCTATCAGTTAATAGGCATTCAAGACATAAGACATTTGGCATTCAAGGAAACTAGGCTGAGAATGAAGACTGCCTGGTAAACCTTTGCCCTGGTTTTGAAAGCCTGAGAGAAGGAAAGGAACACTGTTTAAAGATCCTATTGATTTTAAAAGTGCATTTTTTCTTGTTATTGTATATTATCCTTAACCTTTTTTATTAACAAAATGAATGCATACCATTGATAGTCTATTACAAAAGTTAATGTTAACATGAGGAAATAAGAATTTTATGGCTCAATATTTCTTGATTATAGCTATAGTATTACCACTTACTATGTAGAGGATTATTAAATAAATCAAATTTCACCCACAGTAGATTTTTAAATAGACATTCTATCATACTGAGTTGATTTTTTCCCCTGGGGAGTCTTCTATCAGAAAGTGTATTTAAATATCAACTTTCAGATCTTTTGCTGAGTTTCTAAATGTCTTGAAAAAATGTACAAAAATTAAACTTAATATTATTTAAATTAGTGTTCTGAGAATTCAGTTTTCTCATAATGATACTAAAGGGGGGATTGTTAGTAATTGCATTACTTCATTACTTGAGTAAATGGATAAAATATCCAATAATTTTGGATGCTATCTACAATCATGGAAAACAAACACCTGGATACTCTAATTTCCCTGTGGCTGAAATCAAACACATATGCATGAACACTAAGGGTATAGAGAGAAACCAACTCCTGCCTTAACATAAATATAAATATATTGTTTTATTATACTATTAGTATAAATTTCCTTAATATAAAGTCCCCTTGTTTGCTGTCATAAGTGTGTTCTGACTTTATATAGACTTTAGATGTAATTAATTTTTATCATGTTATACCCACACATGTGAACATTAGAAGAGCTTAAAGGGAAATAAATATCAATCTTAAAATTAATTTTCTGGGTCCTCCCTGGTGGCGCAGCACTAAGAAGCTAAAACCATTTCAGCACGAATTAGATACCTGCCCTGGAGGTGATCCTCATGGCACGACAGGCCTCTCCTGACCCGCCCATGGCTCCCCTCAGCAGTGTACTTCTTCAGTTGGCCTGTTCTGCTCCCCACTCTGTCTCTGATGAATCCTCTCACTGCCCCAGCACCTCTGGCCTGTACCCCAGTTCTGTATGCATAAATAAATAAATCTTTTTAAAAAATTATTTTTTTAGTTTTTATGATACTGTATTGATTATTGACTTGTAGACTTTGGACAGGGACTTTTATCATCAAAATATAACTAATGCAAACTATATACTTTATTGATTCAGTTAATAGTTGTCAATTATTTGCTATATTTCCAATTCTATGCACTAGGGGAGGTGTGGTGATAAAGTGATTAGGAACACCCCTTCCTACCTTAATTGATTGAAAGCAGATATACAGACAATCACGAAATATACTGTGGAATGAGAGCTACAGTAAGACTATAGATGGTATATTCTGAGAACATATGAGGGGGAAGACTGTTCACTGCTGATATTTAGGAAACTCTTCAGCTTTTCTCTGAATTCCTAGGAGTCTGGGTTCTGTCCTGTTCTCTATTCATGGATCAGAATGTGTTCTCAGGAAAATATCATCAAGATATATTAATTTAAAATTCTATTGTAAAAATACCATGGCCCTGAGAAGTTTCTAAAATTGAAGTCATCCTAAATAATTCCTTCTTGTCAAAACTGCAAGCAACAACAGACAAGTCACTTTTTCTTCTAATTCTTGGACATAGTATTGTTTTAGCATCAATATTAAAATAAACTTTCAATTATTTTGTCTGAAGACTCAATTTATTTCAAAATACTCAACTCTCAAAGGAAAACCTTATATTTAAAGATTTCCTTTGTAATTAAATCCCATTTCTATACATGGGAGAATACCTTTTTATTTTTATTTGTACTTTTATTCCTTGATTTCAGATACAGTTTGAAAATGAAAAGGTTAGGAAATTTTTCAAAGAAAAAAATTATATACATCCAGTCACAGGGTTTGACCTGCAGTTCTAGCTCAAGGAAGTTACCATTTCTACAGCACTAAGTCCATTAAAGAAATACTTTCTTCCCAGTTTCCAATATAAAGAATCTGTCTTTCTCTTTAGAAATACAATGTTTTTCTTACATCATTTTAATAGTATATCTGCTTTCAATATAACAACATATCTGGAGTTTTTGCTTTTATATTAAATCCACTCCTTTTAGTGAAATCACATGTAGACTACTCAGATCAAGGTATTTTGAAAATTAATTTAGGGACCTTAACATAATTCTCCTGCGTGCATCTCTCTCTCCTTTGGTATTCTGTCCCATGAAGACTAGCTGCCCAGTCTCACTAGAGCCTCAGCTTCATCTCCTCAATTAAGGGGATTCATGGAATTTTGTTTAGGTTTCTCTTCTCTGTTCTGCACTCTGAAAACTCTCTGATAGCAAAAAACTGGGCAATTTTAGGAATAACTTTATTTGTGGGTTTTTTGTTGTTGTTGTTGTTGTTGTTGTTTTTTGCCTTGGGGGTCATTGTCCTTCATTGCCTGATGTACAAGGTTGGAGAATTGTTGCTTTGTGAATGTTATGTTTTTAAGTCATTTCTGATGGGAGAGTAAATCCAATTTCCACCTTAAAAACAGAAGAGTCTAGGTTTTTGATACATTTGTCTTCCTAAAAATAAGCCTTGTAATAAAGTGAATGGACAAAATATTAAAGTTCATTCTCTTAAAGCGGGAATGAGACAAGTTACCTCCTTTGACCACTGCAATTAAACAGATTCCTACACAGCAACTGGATAATTAAAAAAAAATCTAAAGCCTCTAAATTAGAAAGGGTGGGGAAAAATTATCTTTGTTTGCAGAGGATGTGCTCTTTACAGAAAAACCTAACTACTCCACCCAAAACCTGTTAGAACTAATCAAGAAATTCAGAAGAGCTCCATGATACAAAATCAACACAGAGAAATCAGCTGCATTTCTATACATGACAATTGCAACAGTTGAAAAAGAAATAGAGCAATCTCATTCACAGTACATTTAATAGAAAACTGCTCCTTTGCTACATACTCTGTAAGAGAACCAGTGGAGAGGATATTGTTACTGCTGGGAGGTTGAAAATCTAGGCTTTCTCCTTAGTCTTTGACAGCATGGATGAAGTTACGCTGCATCTTGCTGGATGGTGTTATATTGGCATAAGAATTTGTTGTCTTGAAGTTTTCCATCTTGATGGACTGTATCATTTCTTGAATTTTGACTAGAAAGAACTGATTTTTTTTTTTTTAGGTAGTTTAGCCTGGTGATATTGATTTCTGTCTGCTCCAAAATCCACTCAGACTTATAGGAGGAAAACCAGAAAAAGTCAAATGAGGGTAGTCACCATCATGTCATCTCTTGTCTTGAAGTCTCAGCTAACCTGTCTTTTCTCTACTTTTCAGCGTTTTCCTAAGTTTGTTTTTCACTGTTCTTAGTGGGAGGAGTGCAGAGAATATTTACTCAATATTATTTCAGATCTAGAAGTCTTCAACTGATTTTAAAGTACTAACTTTGATGGAGCATTATATGTGATTTGGTAGTGAGTGTGTATGGTGACATAGCTGGAGAGGTATGAATCTATTTTTGCTAAATCTGAAACAGTAGAAATCAGTGCAACCTCAGTAAAAAATTAATAACAAAATACTACTGACTTTACATTCAGTGATTATGTTAAGTTCACTTACTAATTATACTTTTTGTGGATTCCTTAGAATTTTCCATCCACATACAGCATCTCTAAGAGCACCACTAGTCCCCCTAAAGAGTATTTTATTCTTTCATTCAAATATTTACTCCATTTTATCTATTTTTCTTTCTTTGTTGTGCTGTCTCACCCTCCAGATTCCAATACTGAATTGAAGTAATCATGATATTCTTACCTCTGTCCCATTTTCAAGGTGAATGTGTTTAACAGTTCATCAGTGAGCATGATATTTACTTTAAGTATTTTTGTAGATAGTACTTTTCAGATTAAGAGTTTTTCAGTATAAGACTCCTAGGTGTTGGTAGTTTACCATCTTTTATATTATTTTCTGTGGAATTTTATCAAATGCTTTAATTTACCACATATATTAATGTGTAAACATGATTCATGCATAGCTAGATTTTTTTAAATTTTTTTAAAATAAGCCTTACATGACTGGAACAACACAAATTGTATTTTTTATATATATACATATATAAAACAATAAATTCAGTTTGCTAGTTACATTCATGCCCATAAAGGACATTAATTTTCTTTTGTCATACGTCATTGTCTTTGGATTTTGGAATTAAAGATATGGTGGCCCAAAAAATGAATTAAAATTTGCTTTCTATGTCTTTATTCACAAAAAAAAATGTTCAAAGAAAATCTGTGCTAAATTTTGCTTTTAAGTTTGAATAATTCTCTAATATGAACTTGCTTTGTGAAAAATATCATAAGAATAGATTTAATATAATTAGCATATATTAGCCCATGTGGATTTTCTAAAGCTTCCACTTACTGCCTTTAGTAATTATATTTTTCAAGAAATTTAATTGAATTACCAAACTTATTGGTATAATTCAGTGAGCCAATATAACAGGAGAAAATTCAAGAGCTGGTGTGAGGTTTGAACATTCCTTTTCCCCAGCCTCAGAGATAACAGAAACCTGTGTGGAGGTAGACGCTACCTCAGCTGGGTCGCCTGGTAGCTGCAGTAAATACAGACAGACTGCTGCTCCAAAGCTCATACTGGTAGTATAGTATGAATGAAAGATAAATGTTTTTTGTATTAAATGAATGAGATTCTACATGTAGTTTCACTGCATGCTGACCAATCTTGTAAAAAGTGAGAATTTTTTTAGTCTCAGCTTTCAGAATTTATTTGGACATGCACATCAGATATTGTACTTGAAACTTAAATATATAAATCATTAGGTATGGTGTTATAAGTGAATTTCATAGTTTTGTATCTTAGCATTCTTATTATAAATCATGCCTTTTCTTTTTCTAATAGAAATAAAAAGCAATCTTTGGAAAGGATAGGAGAAAAATCAACTTAAAATTGCTAGTATAGTTAATAATTTCTGAACATTAGTTTATATACACAGAAGCAATAATTTTTCATTCTTGCAATCCTGATTTCTTTATTGAGATAACCTTGGTTTACAACATTGTGTGTGATTCAGAGATAAAGGCAATCTTTTGGTTTAGTATGTCAGTTTCTTAAGTATTTCTGAAGAACTTTCTATATATTATATTTTTATTTAGTTGTGTATTTTCATTTATCTTGTAGAATTTAGTCATGTTTGTTTTTTATATTAAACATATCCTAAGAATACTGATTTTAATCTTATGTATATTTTATCTTTTATTCCTACTCCAAAGTGTTGAATAGTCTTTTAGTTTTAAATACCACTTTTTCCAAATACCACTGATTAATAAGAAATGTCTAGTAGTAATATAGTCTATGCATATTAACCTCTAGTGAATAATCTGCTAATTTTTTCTTTATGATTAATTGCCATAATTCTGCTGAATTCTGACCCTTAGTTACCTCCTTTGTTGTTAATACTGTTTTTGAAGTACTGACTGGCAATTCATATTCTGACTGCCTATGATTCCTCTTTATAGATAAAGTCACATAACTTATAGTTGTTTGCATTGCAAATTGGATTACTGTTTGATATTGAAGTATCTATCCAACTCCTGTGACAACAGAGATGCTGTAATCAGAACGGCTTTGATATCTGTTATAAAAGTTACTGGGGAAAACTTAATTATTATTTCTCTAACATTTCTAAAAGTGCTTCTGACATCTCAATGAAAAATTTTAAATTTATCTTTCCAAATATGGGATAAAAAATATGAAAACATTCTCTTAATTCTTCCCACAATTACAGAGAAAATATAAGTACCTCCTTCATTTATTACATGTTTTTTATTTTATTTTGACTTTAAAAATTGTTATCCTCAACTTCTGAGGATAACAAAAGTCAGGGAGGCCTTTTCTAGTAATAATGTGACAGAAATATTTACTATACCCAATAATTGAAAAGGTGTCATGAACTCATTTATGAACACTTTTTAGCGTTCTCCACAAACTAGTCATAGTAGCTCATATCATTTTTCCATTATGGCAAATAAATCAACTTAGGATTTCACCATCCTCCTGTCATTGAAAACAATTAACTTTAACAACAAATAATTGTGAACTAGATAGATAGATACATTCTCATGTATTGTCTTTTTTTTTTTTAAGATTTACTTATGTATGCATACAGAACTGGGGTATAGGCCAGAGGAGAATGGGTGGTGAAAGGATTCACCAGAGACAGAGCAGGCAGATAGATGAAGTACACTGCTGAGGGGAGCAGTGGGCGGGTCAGGAGAGGTCTGCCATGCCATGTGGATCAACTTGGGATGGGAATCCAGCTCATGCTGAAGTGGCTTTAGCTTCTTAGTGCTGTGCTTTAACCCACTGAGCCACCTGGGAGGACCCCTATTGTCAATTTTAACTTCCCCTTTAAGAGCACTGAGAAGTAGGCATTATTCTATGTATGCTGAGTAAGGAAATTGGGGCTCCAATAATTTCAATTTTTGTCTAGATTCACTTGGTTTATAATTCAAAGATGGTTGTTTGAACCCAGGCTTTTTATTGTTTTTTAATGACACAGCTAAATGATAGTTTAAAATAATGTGGTAAAGAGACGAAATTGATATATCCCATTAGTTTTATATAAATATAAAGCATATAATATATGTGTGTGTCTATATCACTAGTCATATAAATCGGATCCAGTGTAACTGATTTAATTGCTATCCTTTAAAATGTTCTTGAGAGTAAATAACATCTAAATACCTTTTCAATATATTGCACATCTATTGCAGGGTAGACAAGAAAGTGGTGAGAGTTTCCAAAGGACAGTTTTACTAGTATGTAAAGTAGCAATCTGCATAAAAGAATGGATGAAATAGAATTTGATCAAATGAATATGGGGGTGGAAGAAGACAAGTTGATAGAAAAGTGGAAATCATATTTCCTTCAAGGAAGAAAAGAAGCAGAAATAGAATTATCCAGTATGAGATGAGTTTTTCTGAATGTAGTTTAATGATAAAGTCATAATTAGGTATATTATAATTTAGTGGAAGAAAATAACTAGGCTGCACCTTTTAACTTATTAGTGAAAAGTAATTAGTTTAAGCGTATGTTCTCTAGACTTACAAACTCATATCAGTTTTTCACATAGCCTGCTTTTTCCGACCGAGTCCACTCCTATCCCATAGCTTCCTCATGGCTGACTTGACCTCTTTGTTCCGAAGAGTGTAGATGAGGGGATTCAGCATGGGTGTGATAACATTGTAGAGTACAGACACCATCTTGTCCACAGAAAAAGAGGAGAAGGGACGAGCATAGATGAAAATGCAGGGTCCAAAGAAAAGTGTTACCACCATGAGGTGGGAACCACAAGTGGAAAGTGCCTTTCGCCTTCCTTCTTTGGAGCGAATCCTGACCAGGATAGTAGTGTAGGAAGAAACGAGCACCACAAAGGAGCTGGTAGAGATCAACCCACTGTTAGAGACCATTAATAATTCAATGACAAATGTGTCTGCACAGGCCAGTTTGATGACGGGGGGCACATCACAAAAGAAGTTGTCCACCTGGTTTGGTCCACAAAAGGGCAGGCGGATGGTTAGGATCGTCTGGACAGTAGAATGGACAAAACCTCCTGTCCAGCAGGCAGCTATCAACACACAGCATAGCCCTCGACTCATGATAGTAGTATAGTGCAGGGGACGGCAAATTGCAACATAACGATCATAAGCCATCACCGTGAGTAGGAACATCTCAGCTGCCCCTACAAAATGCAGGAAGAAGAGTTGTACAATACATTGGTCATAAGGAATGAGCTTTGCATTATCAAGAAAGTCAGCCAAGAGCTTAGGGGTGGTTACTGTTGAATAACATAGGTCAAGGAAAGAGAGGTTGCCTAGAAGGAAATACATAGGTGATGAATTCAGATGGCTATCAGAAGCCACGGTGAGCATGATGAGGACATTGCCTACCCAAGTGCACACATAGAAGAACAGGAACAATCCAAATAACCCTGCCTCAATAGATGGGGACTGCGAGAAACCAGCCAGGACAAATTCTCTCACTGTTTCTGTTTGGTTTTTATCCATTTGATCCGCCTCCACCTAGATCAAAGAAATCAGACAAGGGATATTAGTGATACTAAAAATGGATGCGATATTTCACACAAAATGTTAACTTCATTTCAAAACATATACTTTCACCAGTGTGTATACTGATTGATTCTCCAACAAGCTCCAACCTTGAAATGATTTTTCGAAGCATAGTGTAATCTGGTCCCTGACACTTAACTTCAATTGAATGCATTTCTCTCTCATCACTCAGTATTTTCCTTTTCTCTCCTTTTTTATAGTCAGTCCCAAGACATATGTTACATTTTCCTGAGATAGTAATTTAGGAAATATTTAGGAAAAGCATAGAACTTGAAAGTAGTATTTAAGACTTCTGTAAATAGATATTGGGGTTTTATTTATGATAGTATATATCACACTCTGTAGATTGGTTGGGCACTTTCATAATTATATGCTCTTTTTCATCAAAATAAATGTGGGTGGCTGCCCAGTGCTGATGACTGGAGAGACAGTCATATCCCACTTGGTCTTTCTGTTAGTTCACTGACCTAAACCTGTATTTCTTGAACACTAATACAATTTACGATTTGTCTGTTAGGCATTCTCATCCTGAATCACAGCTATGCACATTTGAACACAGATGCTGCTTTTAAGGATTTTTATAGAATCATAAAATGGTTGTTCCTGTGCCAAGGTGAATTCTTTTTATCCAATCAAATTCAATAAAAAGAGACTATTTCTCTGAAATTAAAAAATATATATGAGCAATTTGTGTAGCCTGATGGGTTTTAGCCATGCATGTGAGGAAGGGCTGGATCAGATAATGCAGCTGTATGAAATGAAATGGGGATAGTCCATTGAAGCCTGTGAAGATTCTTGAGGTCTGCTACTGACACAGCTTGTGCAGCTCAGTGCCACCACACACGATATTTTAAATAATTCAGGCATAGTAATTTAAATTTTAAATATTGGAGAATTTTCTTTCTTATAGCTAATACCTCCTTCAAATTTATGAACTGACTCTCTTCATTTATCTATTCAGCAAGAATAAGTTTTTTAATAAAATTAATTTTAAACTAAACAGAAGTTAGTTTAATTAATGTGATAAAATTTATTTATTTATTTACTTTTTTTTAAATTTATTTATTTGTGCATACGGAACTGAGGTACAGGCCAGAGGCCCACGGGCCACGAGAGGCTTCACCAGAGACAGAGTGGGGAGCAGAACAGGCAGGTCAACGAAGTACATTGCTGAGGAGAGCAGCTGACGGGTCAGGAGAGGTCTGCCCCGCCATGTGGTCACCTCTGAGGCAGGCGGGAATCGAACTCATGCGGAAGTGGCTTTAGCTTCTCAGTGCTGTGCTTTAACCCGCTGCGCCACCAGGGAGGGCCGATAAAATTTATTTTTAAAATTAGTATGTAAGTACTATTTCTTAGTATGTAAATAGAAATATTAATGATGTTTTGTAGCAGGCAAATATACCAAGAAAAATATGAAGGAAAATACCAAAATTCAAAAATTATTTTTAAAGTGATGTTTGCAAAAAGATTTATTAACCTGAGAAAGTGGTTACATATAAGGAAAAAGATACAAAAAATATTTGAAATATGAAATCTAAATACATATGCAACTAGACTAAAAGTAAAAACAGTGAAGTATTTATTAATGTAGACTAGCATTTAGCTCTTTTTACTTTTTAAAATTTTATTATTTTCTACAATGAACTCAATTATTTTTACAGTAACTATATAAACTTTTCATGATTTTAAGTGATTATGCATATCTACAAGTCTCATGATTTGCTACTTGATTTTTATCTGAAAAAATGAATAATTGGAATTTGTTCATTTTTTACAACTTAGTTGTAAGTTTTTAGTTACCAAAATGTCAGGTAAAAATATCCCTTAATTATAATTCATGTAATTACTATTGAATGTACTAGCTGTTGTCTAGGTATACTTTCAAACAATCTCAGATTTACTAAATGCATATTTTAATAATGGATTTGTTATGCAAGAAATAGTTAACTAATTTCCCATGTTTTAAATTTTTATTACAAAATGATAATTACTGCCAAGATTTGAAAACACAAAGAAAATAATCACCCAACCATTCCTAAGAGGAAAATACAGGGTACTTGAGATAGTCAGAGTCCTAAAACCTTTTCTGACTATTTTATTTGATTTTATAATTGATATTAAATACGCAATATTATGTACTACTGAAAAATGCACAATTACCATTAAATAATGATTCTGAAAATAGGTAAAGATGACTGGAATATGAAGAAAGGTATTCAGTACAATAGACTTTAAGTCAAACAATACAGACCTTCTGTTTGTAGAGGGCAGATTCTTAGATCCTACTGTCGCAGATGACTGGAATCCTATCTATAAAGCCATCCTAGACACTACAGCCCAAGAAAATAAATAAAATAGATGGAATCCCCTAGTTATACTGGCCATCATTAGGAAATTTTGGTGTTTAGGGAGCTAGGGATTCAAGTACTCACAATCAAATCACACAGGGAATCATTAAAAAAAATTATTCACAACCTTTTGCCAGAAGTGGAACACAGAAAGGTGTGTGTGTCTGAGTGATCATAGGATGTGACAATTAAAAAAAAAAATGGAAAGCTTTTAAAAAAAAAAAAAAGATAGTTGCAATAATGTCAGCTGATTTTACTGAGTGGTAAGTTCCCTGGCCCACAGGACTGAGATTTATGGGACAGATGGAAAGTGAAAATTTAACAAAGTAGGTGATAGGTTTCTTGTCAAAACCTGTGCCCCATAGCTTTTGCTGTTGTTCTCCACGTGGTGTGCTTCCTCTAGGCAGAAAATTTTACTTTTTAATATTTTATATTACCAAGTTACAGAAATTTGTAAAGTACAAATAAAACTCTTCCCTTTCTTCCACTGACAAAACCATACCAGTGCAAGGAAGGGGAGGAGCAGATGGGAAGAATGAAAAGAGGGAAAGGATGGAGAGAAAGAGAGAAGACAAACATTCGTGGATATATAGATACCTTTACGTACTGTATGCAGTTCTCATTCCTTTATTACTGATTTATCATATTTTAAAGCAATGGATACATTATAGTAAAATATTAATGGGAATGTAGAACATCTACTATCAGTGTTCAACTAATGATGCAATAAACAATTTTGGGCTTTGAATTTTAAGTTATAATTCTAGTTCCTTATACACGCATGGAACATTCATAAGACACATAAATGGAAAAGTGAAATTTATGAGACAAGTGTTGACAATATTTTTTTCTCCTGAAAATTCTGCTCTAATTTACATTCTATGAGCAAAGTGTGTGGTGATATCTTTATACTTTAACACTGGCTAATATCAATCATATTTGATTTCTTTTTTGAAAACATTCCATCATTAGTTAGTTAAAAATTTGCCTATTAAAATAGTTATCAATTTAGTATAAGCAACATGGAATATTGCATAAACTGACAACACATCTTCATGTAAATGTTTTGCATCTCACTGTAGTTTGCAAAGTTAGGTTTAAATCAGAAGTGTACATTAAATCATTGTAGAGATGACTTGCAAAATTCTATTTATCTTTAATGTGAGAGAGAAAGTAGACAAGAATAGAAAACCTCCATTTTTCTAAATGAAGCAACAAAGCAGAAGCAACAAAGCATAAGATCAGTTTTCACTATCTGGATTCAGTGTGGATCTCAGAATTCTAAGGGCTTTTTGCTACTTTCAGGTGATTGCCAATTAATAATTAAAAGACTATTCCCACAAAATACTTTATTACTTGTGAAAACAGTCCACTTCATTCATGTTCCATTTATCCTTTTTTGAGCCCATATCATGATTCAAAAGGCAAGTAGGTTTTTCTAATTTTTTTTGTATTATTTGCTATTGAGGCAACGTTGGTGTACATGCTGTGTACGATTGAGAAGTATAGATTTACACCTCTTCAGATGCATTATTACCACATCACACCTACATCTAAGGTGCCCACATATTGGACCACCTCTGCCCTTTGCTCCCCACTGTACCTTATTCCCTTTAGTAGTCTCAGTTTTAAAATCAAATTTCTAGGATTTCTTTTGTTTGAGTTTGTCTGGATCTTTGATTTGTTTCTTTATATTCCACTTACAAATGAAATTATCTAGTATTGTCTCTCATCTTATTTCTTAAGCATAATCACCTCCAATTCCATCCATGTTCACAATTAACAGTTCATTTTTTTAATCACTGGGTAGTATTACATTGTGTATATTCACCACATCTTCTTAATCTATTCATCTGTTGTGGTTGTCTCCATAACTTGACTATTGTAGATAGAACGTCAGTGAACATAGGAGTGCATATATCCTTTGATTTAGCACTTTGCTATTTTGTTGGGGGAGAGAGGGTGTAGATAACTAGACCTGGAAGTGTTGGATCATTTGATTGATATACTTTCAATATTTTGAGAAATTGCTGTACTGCCATCCACAGAAGCTGGACCACTCTACATTCCCATCAACAGTGTACAAGTGTTCCTTTTTCTCCTCACCAACACTTATTGTTTCTGTTCCTTTTTATATGGATCTTATCACAATGATGGGGTTGTATTTCACTGTGGTTGTAATTGGCATTTCCTTGATAGTGATAATGAGCAATTTTTCATGTACCTACTGACAATCTGATGTCTCTGTTGAAGAAATATCTATTTAGCCCTTCTGCCTATTTCTTAACTGGATATTTGTTTCCTTTAGTTTTTGAATTGCATGAGTTCTTTGCATATTGGTTCCTTGCAGATGTGTAAACGTTTCCCACTTGGTAAAGAAAGTATAGATTCATTTTGATGATACTTTCTTTCACTGCACTGAAGCTTTTTAGTTTTATGTAGTCCCATATGTTTACTTTTGCTTTTGTTTCCCTTGTTGATAAAGCCAGGTCCCCAAAGATATCTGTGAATCATGGAGTGTTTTGATATCCCTGAAGCATTGTGCTTTGATTGTATCTTCTTCTATGTATGATTTCATGTTTAACTTCCAACTCTAATTCATTTTGAGTCAATTCTTTTTATATTATGAAGTAGTGATATATCTTCATTGCTTTGCATATCACTATCCAATTTCCCCAACACCATTTTGTTGCAGAGACTTTCCTTATTCTATAGTATAATGTTAACTCCTTTGTCATAGAGTAATTGTCCATATAAATATGAGTTTATTTTATCCTGTCAGTTGTATTCCATTGTTTTGTGTGTCTGTTATTATTCTAATACCATACTGTTTTGATTACTGTAACTTGGTAGTACAGCTTAAAATCTAAAAGTGTGACTAAATCTGATGCAAGAATGTTCACTCTCACCACTGCTATTCAACATAGTACAGCAAGTTCAAGCTAGAGGAATTTAAGAAGAGAAAACTATAAAAGGAATCCAAATTTAAAAAGAAGTAAAGTTATTATTTGCAAATGACATAATAATATCCATTAAGATCCTTCAAGATGCCATGAAAAAAACTAACTGAAACAATTACTCAGTTTAGCAGAGTGACAGGGTGTAAAATCAACACACACAGATGGTTGTTTTCCTAGATAACAAACAATGAGATAGAATAGGAAGAAATTAAGAAAGCGTTCACATTTACAGTTACATCAAAACAAAAAAATGAACTTAGTAAATACAATTAATAAAGGAGGTAAAAGGTGTACACAAAGAAAACTAAGACATTGTTGTAAGGAAGAGGAGGAGACACAAATAAGTGGGAAAATATATCCTCTGTTTATGGCTTGGAAGAATCAGCATTGTCAAAATAGACATCCTACCCAAAGAAATTACAATTTCAACACAATCCCAATAAAAATATCATTGGCATTTTTCAAAGAACTGGAGCAAACACTACTAAAATTTATGTGGAAACAGCCTGATACTAGTTAACAAAAAAAAAAAAAAAAAAAAAAAAAAAAAAAAAAATCTAGGTGAGTTACTCAGATTTCCAAGGCTCTAAAGGGGTTACTTACTGGGAGAAATCACTTACCTAAAACAGTTACTACTTCTATTTCAATGTAGAAACTGAAAAAAAAAAAAA